>NW_017805461.1:305124-320823 GCF_001891065.2 Hippocampus comes | reverse complement strand
TCACCAGGAATGCATAGGCAAAATTGCACAAATTTTCACTTGAAAGAATAGTGGCGATCTTGGGATTTTTTTCTGTTCAATTTTCAAACTGTGTAAATTTAATACACTTCATCTTCAGCATGTTTAGTGCCACTTTTGTAAGTAACCACGCCCCCGTCCCGGCCACGCCCCGTCCATGCCACGCCCCTTCCGCATTTTTCATCACTCGCCATTGCCATGTATGCACTTAAGAGGTTGTGCATTTATTTGATGGTGTGGAAGCAAGGCCCTCTGCTGACCCAAACACCACCATTTAAAACATAAATGAAATGATTTTTTTTTTCTACAACTCTCTTTTGTCAAAATTTCATTGCATGGCTCTTTCACAGTGTCCAGTGGTTTATGACGTTTTTTTTTTTTTTTTTGAAGTTGGGGTGGACAATCCGATTTCAGGCGCTGTTGTCCTGTCAACTTCATCTGCCCAAAGTCTTCAGAATTCCGACTGCTTACTACCTTGCGGTTTTCACCTTTCACGGGGGATTTTTCTGGTTAACCCATCAACCGCGAAAAACGAGGGATTGCTTAGAGCTAGTGCTTTTCAAGGTGGAAATGTCCCCTGAAATTGAGACTTTTTATAGATGAAGACTTGCGACCGGAAGCTAGCACGCCTCCGTAGACCAAATGGGAAAATGGTGCGTGCATATACAACACTGGAAGGGGGGTCGTTTTTAAAACAGTTGTTTTCCAAGAGCAAAAAGCATTAATACGTTCTGTCCATGGAATTTAAATAGGATATTAAGGATTTGTCATAAATGCCCGGGCGGCTTTGCGTAAAAAACATTCTCGTACACATTGGAATTGTCCCATGTGACAATTGTTTTATTTTGCACGTTTTCAACATTACGGTACTGTATAAGATAGGCGGCGCTCTTTGCCGACATTTAAACTTGCGAGCTCCTTTGTCGTGGCGGGCTCGCCGAGAGTCACGTGAAATCGCAGTAACGTGACTTTCCCAAACGGGAAGTGGTGGTCAAATCACATAAGTTTGCTCCAACGCGACGTCTCGCTCAACTGTTCACAATCATCGGTGAGGACGGACACATTTATGACTGAAGTGCTTGGAGACCGACGGAATTGACTGAAAACAAAGGGGTGAGCCATGATTGTGAAGGTTGTTTGTGTTGAAGAGCTCAAAGTACTCTACTTCGTCTATGAATACAGTAATTGTATCCGTGAAACGTTAACGTTCATTCCCGCAAATTACCAGCCCGTCTAACTAAATAGATTTCTTGTGTGATGTACCGACGTACTGTTTTGTTGATTGTTTCATAAGGTTCCATCTCAGTTTTAATTGGTACGGCATGACAGAAAACAAGTGATCTAGTTGGGTAATGAGTCATGACGGGTGACAGAAGAGTTTTTAGTTTTTTTTCCCCAATAAAATGAAAATCTATCTTGCGTAACATTGGGACCGCCATCAGTTACTTTCACACTTTTGTCAGTAAGGACAAAAACAATCTTAAAACTACAATCCTAGAAAATCGCTGCACTCGACTTTTCAATGGAATCCAAGCTTTGCTAACTTGATCATCCTTCCGATTCAAAGCAAAGCAGCCTCAAATGTTTTAACTTGGCACACAACAACTTTGACACTCTCATAAACACCAGAAAGTCAGGTTAATTAGTTAGTTGAATTCCTCGCCGAGTTTCAGTTTTTATAGATTCCAGACAGCTCATCCAGCTCTTTATTCACCAGTGGAAAATTCTGATTACACTAAGGGGAACTTTCAGGGGATCGTGCTTCCCCTTTGACATTCGATTAAATTATGTCTGTTAACAGAGAAGCTTTAGTTCTGAAATGATGCTTTAAAAAAGTGGTTAAAGTACTTGCACGCAGTATTTAAATTTAAGTGCGGATACTTAATTAAAAACAGACGATCGGTGTATGTGTGTGTGTGTGTGTTTGTATGTGTGTGTATGAATATATATATATATATATATATATATATATATATATATATTCTAAAATGTAGTTATGTGCAAAAGTTTTTTTTTTAAATTCTATTACATACAATTTTTGTTTTGATGAATAAGGAAGACTGGGGAAAAACTGTACACAAGCGTCTCTTTTATCCACGTACAGGGTGCACGTACTCAGAGGAAAACGGTACAGTAACAAAGTATTTGTATTTTATCACTTCACACAATAGTTAGAAATACCTTTCAAAAATACATATCGTTTCCCTTACTATTTATGGCCGCACTCTGTGGTACCTCAAATAGCTTCTGTCAAGCTTTTTGGATCATGTGATTGTGTGTGATTGACCTGACCTGACCTGACCTGACCTGACCTGCAGGCAGCCATGGGTGCCATGTTTCGAAGCGAGGAGGTGTGTCTGGTGCAGCTCTTCCTCCAGTCTGGTTCAGCCTACAACTGTGTCAGCGAGTTGGGGGAGCTGGGCCTGGTCGAGTTCAGAGATGTGAGCCACACTCTGCACGGTCTTTACGGTTCAGGGAGATGAGAATCCTCCAGCTAGCCTCATAAACTGTCATGCATTGCACAGACTAATTTCAATTTTCTGTCCATGTGTCACAGTTCTCCCCTATTGATTTCATCCTGGAAACACACAATCAGCTTCAAAGTTGTTCGCTTTGATAAGTTATCAAATTGGGCCCTCACAAGTCACAATGCATTGTTCATCTTTTTTCTACACTCCATTATGTGTAAATTCCAAGATGTTGGCTTTTAGTCACCAAGCAGTTATATTTTCTTCTTCCATTTGTGATCAGCTGAGTGACTTAACCCTTACTTCCTCTTTCCTCTCTTGATGTTTTAGTTAAATCCTAATGTGAACGCCTTTCAGAGGAAATTTGTTGGTGAGGTGAGACGATGCGAGGAGCTTGAGAAAACATTTTGTAAGTATTTGCACGTTCTGTTTTTAACGTAGACACGAATAACTTGAGGCTGCTACAATTCCTTTACTGGATCTTACTAGATTGTGGTGGCCGGCCATGCATTTGGAAGGTGTGCCTTCAGTAGGGAAATGTCTGACCAAATCTACCTATTAATACCTCCACGATCACGTTGCAATTAAGAAACCATCAATACTAAACAAAGACGCAATGTAACATCACACAACTGTGCCACTTCATATGGAGCAATTCAGAAGCAGTATTTTTCTAATAACGTGACAATAGCATGAAACATTGTAATAAAATACATCACACTGACCAGAGATGCTAATTATAAAACATGTTTGAATGCGTACACGTCGCTACAGATATGTTCTGCTCATCGAAGTTGGCTGTAACAAATGTTGCTCAAACCAAGCAATCAGAGGATGGAAAAATGCTAACGCCATTGTGGGCCTTCGGTCCGGTCTTGTGAGGATGAGAAAAAAAACATTCTCATTACTAATAAAGGTAGTTCAAGTAAGATCATGCAGCACTAATGATTGTAAAAGGCCATAGGCAGATTAGCTTGGCATAACAAAAAAAAAGTCAAATTATGCTACCTAGTGTTGAGGCCAGCAGACTGTAAAGATTGTTCGTATTTGCTGTCCAATCTGATCTGATCCATTTTGTTTGCCCTTCAGCATTCCTGGAGCAGGAGATCAATCGATCCATATCCCCTCCTTTGAACGGCCCCCTTCCCCCTCCTTGTCCGTCGCCTTCTGCCCCCCAGCCCCGTGAGCTCATCACCATCGAGGAGGAGAGCGAGAGGCTGGCCAGAGAGCTCCGAGAGGTCTTCTGAAACATTTGACCATACTTTTTTTTTTCCATATCAACAAGAAAAAAAATCAGAAAAATCAGAGTCTTTAATTGCTGTAACCAGGTGTCCAGGAACAGAGACAGTCTTCGCGCTCAGCTGACCCAGCTGTGCCAGTACAGAGGAGTGCTGACCAGAACGCACTCTCTTACAGCCTCGCAGGTGATCACAGCGTCACCTTTTGCCTCCGTCATCATTGTTAAATCACATGCTCCACTAACTCATGGTCATTTCTCTCAGGCACCCCCATCTATCCTGGAAAACCAAAGTCTGTTTGACAACCATCGTGATGTACGCCTGAGGTACGTCATCATGTCTTAATAGCATAAAGCATTGGTCCCCAGCCAATAACCGGGCCGCACTGAGACAGCACCCCGCGACAGGGCTAATTTGAAGTCATAATAAAGAACGAAATAGATTGGAAATGATTTGCTTGATTTATGGTCAATAAACAACAGGCTGGTGTATTGCATCGTCTGGTAATGGTTGTCATCTCTTTCAGTTTTGTAGCGGGAGTGGTCCATCCCTGGAGGGTGCCCTCATTTGAGCGGCTGCTGTGGCGAGCGTGCCGTGGTTACATCATTGTGGATTTCCGAGAGATGGAGGATCGTCTCGAGCACCCGGACACGGTAGGAGCTGGGATACGGTGAACCACATTCATCTATGACTTGGTGTTCTTACGGGATTTGCTGTCATTTGCAGGGAGAGATGGTGCAGTGGACGGTGTTCCTCATTTCGTACTGGGGGGATCAGATAGGACAGAAAGTGAAGAAGATTTGCGACTGGTCGGTAAATCGGTATCTTTGCTTTTTGCCATCTGCCGCTGGGAGCCTGTTTGTTACTCATCTAGTTTCCCTTTTGCGGCAGCTTTCGCACACAGACATTTGCATATCCTGAGAACACAGCTGAAAGAGAGGAGATTCTCCAGGGACTTCAAGGCAGGATTGAAGATATCAAATCTGTACGTGTCAGGCCTCTGTTCCAATAATAATACAGGGTGACCCAAGAAAGTGGACATCAGTTTAAATACAATATACAGTATATCTGAGTAAATTTCTTGTCCCAGACAAATGAAATGAAATCACCTTGATGTTAAAAAAATCAAGCAGATTGATCAAAAATTCCAACAACATATTTAACCTCGTGTCGATTTTTATGACTGATTTCACAAAGCACTGATATTAGCTGAGAGGAGAACAAGAGTAGCTAGTGCCCTGGAAGTGTTTGAACTTGGTTGTTTTCTTCCCAAAGGTGTTGTCTCAGACCGAGGCCTTCCTGCAGCAGCTCCTCATGCGGGCGGTGGCCGTGCTGCCCCAGTGGAAGGTGCGCGTCCAGAAGTGCAAGGCGGTCCAAATGGTCCTGAACCTCTGCAGTCCCTCCGTCACCGACAAGTGCCTGATCGCCGAAGCGTGGTGTCCCGTCGCCAAGCTGCCCGAGCTGCAGAGCGCCCTGAGAGAGGGAGGGGTGAGTCAGCAGTCCAAACCCGCCGCCCCTCAACAGATGAACGCTGATCTTAATCCGGCGTCTTTGTCGTCTTCAGAGGAAAAGCGGCAGTGGTGTCGACTCCTTCTACAACCGCTTGCCTTCATCTACCTCTCCGCCGACCCTGTTTCCTCTCAACTCTTTCACCGCTGGTTTCCAGAACATCGTGGATGCCTACGGAGTGGCGAGCTACCGGGAAGTCAATCCAGGTACGTCACCATGAACCCATTCTCAAGCACTGGCCTGTCATTTCTCAGCCATTCTCATATTTCATCTTTCTTATGTCTCCATAGCCGTGTACACCATAATTACATTCCCCTTCCTGTTTGCGGTCATGTTCGGGGATGTGGGTCATGGTGTGCTGATGACTCTGGCTGGGCTTTGGATGGTTCTCGAGGAGAAAGACCCCAAGCTGAGAAGAAGCAATAATGAGGTACGCTCAAGTTTTTGGAGTGATGATCATTTGCTTGGTCGATTTATTGTTGCAAGCTAAAATTGGAGTTGAATAAACCCCAGAATATTCTCATAATATAATTTAAAAATCATTTTCGAACATTCCCCTGAACAAGACTGTAAATGGTTTACAGCTAAGCACATAAATTATACCCCAACAATTCTCACCAAAAAATAAAGGAGGAAGGCAAAATCAAGGGACCCCTAGAAATACAGTCTACTTCCTGTGACAACTATTAACGATGAGTTTAAAGTGACGTTCTTCTTTGTGTGCCATGCGGTGCTCTTGTTCTCCCCATCATGGCTGGATACCGCAGCGTAACTTTCCTGCGTTGTTTGAGCATATTCAGGTGCTTTACCTTCTCCCAGTCCGTCAGAACCTTCTGGCATTTATGCTGTTTGCTGAAAGTCTCAGAAGAAGCAGGTTGTTTGGGTTCCATCTTGGGGAGTTCATTAAAGAAAGAGCACAAAATATGTGGAGAGGTGTGAAATGTTTGACTTTTGTCCTGCAGAAAATTTCCCGAGTTGGTGAATTTGTGAAGCGGCGAGGGTTGACTGGCTAATCAATCAAGTGTGGTGTGTTTGTTAACTCCGTCGAGTGGGAGCGAGAAGGGAATTGTGGGTCATACTTTTCATTGCCCTCTAGTGCCTGACTCCTGTCAGATTGCACGCTGTTGAATCTGAAACTCTTGCTCACCATAATTCTAGTGTACCGTAATTAGTTTTTTTTTCCTGTGCAACAAAGGTGACTTTTTGCGGTTTTCAGATCTGGAAGATGATGTTTGGCGGTCGATATCTGATTCTGCTGATGGGACTGTTCTCCATCTACACGGGAGCCATTTACAACGAGTGCTTCAGTCGGGGCCTCAACATCTTCAGCTCAGGATGGCACGTCGGTCCGATGTTTGAGAAAAACATTTGGAAGTGAGTTCTTTTTTTTTTTTTTTTTTTTAATTCTAGTTTAAACGTTCTGTTTTCCTGCATCGTTTATATTTGCTGCGCTCTCTGTAGTGCATCCGTCCTGGCAGGAAGCAAGTTTTTGTCAATGGATCCTGTTGTGCCCGGTGTCTTTACCAGTCCTTATCCATTTGGCATTGACCCGGTATGACTGTCAAACTAATTTGCAGTTAGTGTCTCTTTCCCTCAGGTTTTCACTCACTTGACTTTGTTTTCGGTTGTTTCATGGTCAGATTTGGGGTTTGGCCAATAACAAGCTAACCTTCCTCAACTCCTACAAGATGAAGATGTCTGTTATTATCGGCGTTATCCACATGACTTTTGGAGTTTGTCTGTCCTTCTTCAACTACGTGTAAGTCGCCATCCAGCATCCCAGCAAGTTCTGTTTCCTTCTCGCATATGTTGACCCTGTTGACTTCTAAATGACGTTGTGCTTCCAGGCACTTTGGCAAGTTAAGCAGCGTGTTCCTGGTGCTGATCCCAGAGCTGCTATTCATGTTGTGTCTGTTCGGATACCTTGTCTTCATGGTGGTCTTCAAGTGGATCGCTTACACTCCCGCCCAGTCCAAAGTGGCCCCCAGTATACTCATCCATTTTATAGACATGTTCCTCTTCACAGAAAATGAAGACAACCCACCACTATATATGGGACAGGTGTGTGTGCTACTTAAAATAATTCCTGTCTGCTCTGTCAAGCTTTCCTTTTTTTTGGGAGTGGGGGCGGGGGAGCATGTCACGCAGCCTACAGAACAGTAGAGTATCCCAAATACTGTATTGCCTTTTTAAGAATAATAAGAAGAATAAAATCTTTATTCGTCTCACAATGGAGAAATTCCCAATTTACAGCAATTTAGGGTTGGTAATAATAATAATAATAAAAATAAAAATCTACCCCCAACCAAGTTGCTGAAAGGTAACCACTAAGGAGATCATTCTGTTCATTCGCGCAGGGTATCGCACAGAAAGTGCTGGTTGTGCTGGCGCTCTGCTCCGTTCCCGTCCTTTTGCTCGGGAAACCACTACAGGAATACTTGACACACAAGGGGAGAAGCCATCAGTTGGTGAGTGCGTCTACCTCCAACTTGAACCCCTCGACTTCAGCTGGGTCCATTTTATGAAAGCGTTTCCGTTTGCTACAGCATTTGCAAGAAGACAGGTGCCCGCTCGTGGTTGACGAATGCGCCATCAACGCCCGACACGGGGTCGGCGACGTAGGCGGAGGAGGGTCTGCTGGGGAGGAGGTGCGGGCAGAACTTCTTTATTTTTAATCCAACACAGAACATTTGACAGTTCCTGTTCAAAGTACACTACAGTTGTATTTCATCTTTTAGAACTGTTTGTTTTCAAGCAATTATGTTGGTACAATTTCAACAATTATGTGAAATACATTTGAATACAATTATTATATTTAATTATTATAAGTACATTTGCATAGAGTATTTCAGAACTGTTTATTCTAAAATATTTATTTAGGTACAGTACAATTTCTAATAGGGCTGAACAATTCTAATTGGGTTTTGTGCAAAATACGACAGTGTCTTCCAACAATAATGACAACTTTTTAGGGAAAAAAATCTCCTGTCTTCTTTGCGTACGATGCTGTTTTTTTAATGTTGGTCCTGCTGGCAGAATGAAGCCGTCGCCGAACATTTGTTGTTTTATCCATAGGACTTTGATGCTGCTGACGTGTTCATGCATCAGGCCATCCACACCATCGAGTACTGCCTGGGCTGTATTTCCAACACCGCCTCCTACCTGCGACTCTGGGCCCTCAGCCTGGCGCACGCACGTACGTTCGTAGCATCCGGACTGAGTCGCGCTCACATGGCACATGGACACTCACACACCCGCACAGACTTCCTTCCTCTTAAACGGACACTCTTTCCATTCTATTGTCAGGAAATTATTCAGCCACGCATGACTTGGAATTTCCAAGCACTGAAAACCAGCTGACTGAGGTTGTTTATCTCCACAGAGCTGTCAGAGGTGTTGTGGGTGATGGTGATGCGGGTTGCCCTGAGGTGGCAGGGCTACGTGGGCTCTGCAGTTCTCTTTGTAGTCTTTGCCTTTTTTGCGTTGTTGACCATCTCCATCCTGCTAATTATGGAGGGGCTCTCAGCTTTCCTGCACGCGCTCCGTCTGCACTGGTAAATCACTTTTTTCAGTCCCAATTTTTTGGTGTGTGTGTGTCTTGCAGGGGAGTCTGAATCGTTTATTTGGCATGCTAAGTCAATGGTTCTCAAACTGGAGGTTGCAAGCTGTAAATTAGGTGTCAGCAAAATACATAACGCAAGCATACTAGACTAATTACTCCTCCCTATCTTAGGTTTGGGTAAATGAAAAGCTCTGATAGGATTTCTGTATCACATAGATCTGAGATCCCTGCATGAGTGCAGCATTTCCAGCTTGCTCACAACATGGTTAAAAGAATAAATGAAGAACAGAAACTTTTAGCTTTTATGCTGTTCATATGTGTCAAAAACAGAGCTGCATAACATTCTGTGGTAAACAGGTAGTTTTTAAAATGTGCACATTGAATGTTTTTCTTCCAGGGTGGAGTTCCAGAACAAGTTCTACAGTGGCTCAGGCTACAAGCTGCACCCGTTCTCTTTCTCATCTCTGATCAATGCTTCACCTGCCATATGATCATCATCCTGGCCAAAGAATTCACTGAAATTGCAACTTTATTCGTTTATTTACCTCATCGACATCTTGGACTGCAGCAGACTAACCCAACAGTGTTCTGTGGACTGAGGCTATGTAACAGTTTAATTGCACAATGAACATGATGGTATGGACTGCGAGGGCATCATGAGAATGATATCCAAGAATTAGTTGCAATATATAAAAAATATAGATACTTTACTATTCCCTTTTCAAATTTTATTCACTCAGTGTTGTATAAATTTACTGTAATTATTAATTGCTAAAGAAATGCTTAATTATTGATACTTTTCACTGTGACATTTACAATAATTTTCACATTTTAAAGGGACATTTAGGGAAATGCATGTTGAATTGGTGGGTTGAACTTTAATTTATCCAGGTCTGTTGAATTTACCAAATGTTAGCAGGGAATTCTCTGACTCATCTGCTAATACATCTTTTCCACAATGCCGTGTCGCTTGCGTACACGAAAGTCTCAAACAATTGAATCTTTAAACGCTAGTAACAGTTCTCTCTTGTGCCTTAATAAGACGGTTTGTGTCAGTCATTAAGTTGTTGGGACCACTTTACCATGCAGATGTTTTGGACCATTGAGGACATGTTTTTTCCCCATTTCTTGTGCACTGTCAAAGTGATAAAATGTTGACGGAAATCAAATAATTTTCTTGTGTTCTTGTGAGCAGTCATTCAATACAAATTAAGTGTAAAAACATTTCACCTTTACTTTTAAAGGGATTCGTCATTTAAAAAAAATGAACCTACAGCAGTGTTACATCCGAATCAGATATTTTCTAAATGGCAATAGTAATATAGTCATTTTTTATTGTTTTATTCATAGCACAACGTGATTCATTATTACATATGCATATGGGGGTCCTCGGTTTCTGATGGAGCTCCGTTCCTACGGTGGTGACGCGAGTCAGAGCGGACCTTAACCACGCAAACTCACGCATTGCCAATTTGCCATCCATCCAGTTTCAACAAGGGTTACCCCGAACAGGGTCGCGGGCGTGCTGCAGCTTATCCCAGCTGTCTACGAGCAGTAGTCGGTACAGTATACACACTGAACTGGTACTAACGCAGCGGTAAAGCTATTATTACAGTAAATGTCATCATTACTTCGAGGCCTTACATAAAAATATATATTCTTTGAATACAAAACAAATTAATATCTGTAAATGTGCGGTCCGTAACCTCGAAACGTATTTTGTAGCAATCATTGATTTCAGAGCGGAACTTTCGATTCTCTGTTTGTTTCTTTCAGTTCCTACTTTAAATCACGTACCCGGATCTAACGTGAATGTCAAACATGGCGCTGTTGGTCACTCACGGATTTCAATGAGCAAAAAAATATGCGTAGCTCGTCCTTTTTTATTCCTGTGTGCGCGTTGATCACTTGAATTATAACACATTTCCATATGTGGCTTGAGTATGTTTGTGACGAAAATGTCGTTGAGCCACATGAATCGAGGCGTTTGTCTGCTCTTGGGTCAAATTCAGCGATGTGCTGTGGCCACAAGCTTCCCAGGTAAAGTCCTATAACATTTGATTGATTTGTCTCGACTTAAGTGACATTTCCAACGCACATTTTGATATATAGAACCACTGCATTTCCTTATTTCGCATGTAAGAGCGTTTCAATGTTTGTTTGGAAAGCAGGTCGGTGTATGACCCAGTCGGCGACTCAGCCGGAGCCCTGCTCGGTAGAAAACGAGTCAGTAAAACCGACTTTTAAGAATCGAAACCCGCGGAGCCTTGAGCGAATGGCCCTGGCGGTGAAAGACCGGGGCTGGAAGACGACATGGCCTCACCGCGAGTTCTACCACAGGTCTGATTTGGACCCGATTTGATTCCCTCGCACATTCGCAACTCACAACTCATTCTTCCCCTGTGGCTTTTTGTGCTCTGTGATTCTAAAATACCACAAGATGGGGTCTGAGCTCAGAAAAATGAGAAGGTAGTAATTGTCAAGGAATTCCCCTAACGCCCGCAACCCCTGCCTCCTCCCTCAGATTGATATTTTCCCGCAGTCAGAAATATGTGACGGCTCAGGTCTTCTCTTCCTCTTCACCCGACCCGGTGCTCTCGTGCTCGACCAAAGAGTGGGCGCTGAAAAGAGAGCTGCCCTCCACAAATTGTGTGGCGGCATGCCAGGCTGTGGGCGAGGTGCTGGCCCATCGATGCAAGCAGGCCGGCATCACCAGGATGGTGTACAGGGCCATTCCCTGGACGTATCGCTCGGATGCTGTAAGTGCTGCAGAACTCTGCCTGGAGACGTTTCACCTAAATCGCTCTTGACGCGTCATAATTGTCTTGTACAGGTTCAGTCTTTCCGGGCAGCAATGAAAGATGGAGGAATCATCCTCAGTGAACCCAGAAGGAAATATATAGGATTCTAAATGTTTTTTCTTGTGTTAAAATGGCACCATGACAATACAATGACTCACATTGTGCTGTTTTACCGTTCTTGTCAATAAACTGTTACCAATTTGAATATTCACCTATCTGCCTATTTTCTGTGATGCCTGTCCTCATTCAGTCAATTGCAAGGCACATAAACAGCCATTCACACCTATGGTTGTAACCACATACACAGGATATAAAGTTGACACACCCTTGTTCAAATCCCAGGTTATCGCGATGCATTAGACAGATAAATCCTTTCAAATACTGTAATAAGGAATTGGAAGACAGCAGTTTATCGTTCTTGTCAATAAACACGGACACCTTCAAACTGAGACTTAGTTAGCTTTTATTACAGCACTTTACAGTCTCTTTGGATCAAAGTCTGTCAACAGCACTTTTGTTGTGGCACTATAGTTTGAATGGTAGGAATGGTACTAGAAATGCACCAATAATGACATTTATTTTTGCTTTGGTTCCATCTGAGAAGCCTGGGCAAAGTTGTTTAAACTGAGGTTGAATTTCTTCTCATGCTGCACTGCAAATACTCCCATTCCTTGTTTATCTTTGGAAAGGAGTTAAGACTTTCCGCCAAACACATCATTAGCCTAGCCATAAGCCAAGCTACACTGTTTGTTTATCTAGCAAACTAGTGATGAGTGCCAGAGGTATTCCCACTACACTACTTGTCCTGTACTTGATATGATGTGTGTGGGGACCCTATTAATATTACATAATTATTCTTGCTTTTGATTATGATTAATTACTGATGATGAACAGGTACATTGTTGGACCATGTTCTTTGGGCTTGACATAACCTTTCATGATGTGGAAGAAAGCTCAACACAAACACAGGGGAAACATCCACATTCCAATACCAGAACTGAGATTCGAACCTCGGAACTGAGTGCACCGTGCTACCCCAATGAATGAATGGAAACAAACAATTGTTGGTTGGTTTTTATTTTGCTGTGCTTATAAACACACGTGAGCTGCATACAGTGGAGTGAAACACAGCAGAAGAAGTGAACAGTGCTTATAAAACAGTATTCAACATAATGCAGCTTAAAGTTGGCTCAGGCTGTCTGACGTGTTGAATAATAACATGCGTGCATGTTAAAGGATGAGCTGTTAGTGACGGAAAAACAATCCAATCAGTATCCGGAAATCCCACAAACAGGATTTGGAATAAGAAAGCAAAACATAAATACACAAGATTGAACACCTGAATGAAAAATTTCACCGGTTGGTACAAAACATCAGCAGGTAATTATCCGTGCAACAACATGCGAAAACCCGGGATGGTACATTCCAAGCATGTGACAACAGTAGAAACATACAGTGGTCTATAAACACAATATCGTCATTCACTGCTAGAAGGCACTCATACAGCTGTAATAACATAAAATACATATGACATTGGTTTGAAATAGTGATAAAAATAATCAATTTGACATATTCGTTGGCACATTGGAATACAGACTTACTGATAATGAGGTGGGCAGCATAAAACTGGCCCTAACTTGGTCCAGAAAATACAGCTTAGAAACTAGCAAAACCTTCAGTGAGAATTTGTGAGTCATGTGACTCTTCTGATCGGACAAATCCTTCAATTGGCAGCATGTAAAAAAAATTAAAGTTGCATAGTTGACATCTGGAGTGTTGAAATGTTGAAACACAGGACGCTGGACTAAACAGACGAGCCTGAGCCAGTCGCTCAAACACTGCAGCAGTACAACAACAACTTTGCATCAGCAGTGAAACATTGGTTCAATGGCACAACATGGATACGTAAAAAGAAGTCCTGTTCCTTCGGGTTCTAAAACAAAAAAGTTCTCTTCTTTCCTCTGACTTCTTCAAGGTTTGTCGTGGGCCGCGTCCGGTAGACTCCGTGGTTCGGGCGAGAAATCCACACAGGCACTCTGGTGAATCAAACCCTTTCGGCTGTGGCTCCGCCTCCGTTGGTGCGGCGATCGTCGCGGACTGGCAGGCAGCTTTGACAAGGAAGGATGGAGATTGTATGAGGAGTCATGTGAGATTTGTGTGCATATCACAGGTTAGGAGGAGCTGCGGAATGTTATACTATCGATCTATCGAGTATTTTCAGTCATTGTTCAAATGTGTTGGTAGAATACTCGACTGTATTGCGCAACTAAAGTTGTCTTTTATGACTCTTCAATTGTAATGCAACCATATCACATATATGGACAGATGTTTACATCAGTTAAAGGTGTACACCCTCCTCACTGAATTTCCTTCAAAGGAAAAATAGATTCTTGTCAAGACAATTTTTAAGATGACTTCTCCTTTCATTCCTCTGTTCATGCTGCGCTTGTTTTTAATCTATCTATCTATCTATCTATCTATCTATCTATCTATCTATCTATCTATCTATCTATCTATCTATCTATCTATCTATCTATCTATCTATCCATCCATCCATCCATCCATCCATCCATCCATCCATCTCCATTATGGTGTGATCCAACAATAACCCTCCCATTTATAGTAACAATTTAACATATTTATCTTAGATGGTAGATAATGCAAATAACTCAAGGATTAATGTAACTTTTAAGCTTTGGGAACAGTCTCTACTTCACCAAGTGCCACTATAGTTTGGTTGTTTGGCATTCAGCAAGAAATACCCTGGGGGGGGGAAAAAAAACAACACCTCACCAATTTCTGCGAAATTTGGGTGCAGGAGAAGAACCCACAGATTCATTCAAGGACGATACTAATTCAAAAATTGAACTGAAGAACGTTTAGTAATTGCACATTACATATTTTTGTCCCAAGATACAAATATATATCATATGGGTGCAAACTACCTTTATTAAAAACAAAAAAAAGTTCAATGTTTGTCTTTGTCAACAATGAATAATGTTTGGGTCCAAATGACAAAATTCAGCTGTATGCAGCAGGTAGACAAGTGCTGGTGTACAAGATTCCATTTCAAATTAGAATTGTCAACCCTTCTGATGGGGGTCTACGCTGTACGGAGTGTCTTTCCAGTCTTCCTTTTGTCCCCTTGTCTATAAATACATAACTCTTGTTTCGCGTAAAGAAGGTGCTACGTTTTTCGCTGTGTGCATGAACTAAAACGAAACCTCCCGAGGCGCATTTGCACAGCAGCCCGATGTCGCGTGAACATGACGCAAACCAGCTCGACAAAGCCATTTACCTGACTGCATCCTTTATCCACATCATCGAGTTCACTAATGGACTGCATGAGGGAAAAGAGGTTCATCCTACCACTGCGACTGACACTGGGAGCCTTGGGAGGAGACAGGGAAAAATCCACCGAGTGATGATTTAAGAAGTGCCTGAGCTGCAGCAGCATGGTGCGAGTGAGTGAGTTTACAGTGATGACGACAGGCGGTGCTATCTGCCCAGCTTCCTGGTTGGAATCGGGCTGCGTAAACACCTGAGAAGATTCAGGAGAAGGGACATGGATGCAAACCACATGAGACAAATGGACTGACGAATATCCCACAGAGTAGAACACATATCGTATATTAAATTAATGTCTCCATTTGAAATGAAGTGAACTGCCAAGAGGGCATATTGTAAGTGCCACTGTCATGGGCGTCATTAGGCCTATTTTAGGGAGGCTTCAGCCTCCCTAAAAATGTCTTTAGCCCCCCTAAATAATTTCATTGCATTATTTAAAAAAAAGTATTATTTATTTTTCCTGTACTTTTGCTAATATATTGCATCAAAATCAATGTAATGTGGCCATTTTAAATTATATTTCGATACCCTGCCATTATTGTAATGTTAAATCTCCCAGGTTTCCTGAACGCAACAGGTGTTGCATTAGCATTTGACGTGTCTGTCACCATTGCCACATCAAATGCTAACGCAACAACTGACAGTTCATTACCGAAAGTCAGGTTGAGTCGACAGCATGGATATTCGACAGTTTTTTAGAAAGGTAAATTAAGTATTCAATGCATCCATGCTGGTAAAACTAGTGACTATAGTCC
>NW_017805461.1:185013-304674 GCF_001891065.2 Hippocampus comes | reverse complement strand
TATTTATTTGATAGGAATCAGGCTAAAGACGCACAGAGAGTGAGGGGGGGGGGGGTCTCTGCTGGACAGGGGAGTCTATCAGATCTCAAGGCTAATTTTACTTGCAAGGCTGTTCCCAAAATGCAATCGGAGCTTACAGTAAGTATTGAGCAGCAAACTTGTGTTTTTCCAAAGTGATGAAGCTTTTGCATCTCATTGTACTAAGTTAAAGTGCATATCACGGCAGACATCTCAAAATACATAGTCTTCTGGGGGCTAAGCATATATTCATACATTTTGGTAGAGAGGAATATAGGCCTACTGTCATATAGGTTATGTTACCAGGCATCCTTCTAATTCCCTTGAACAACCAAGATTGAACTTTTGAACTCTTTATAATTTCTATTATCTAGTCCAGTTAAAGTCCAGGGGAGGAAGCCCCATCATAGTAAAGAGGATACTAATGTGATGTGTGTAGTTCTTCATAGCCTCTTCAATTTGCTCTCAAAGTGCACGGAATTGATGGATTTTTAACAGAATGTAGAAAAAAATTCTCCCAGGGGGGGTATGCCCCCGGACCCCCCTAAAGAGGCTGTGTTCCCCTTGGGGCTAAGCCCCCCTTGTTCTTGAAACCTAGTGACACCCCTGGCCACTGTCATCCCTTACCTCTTCCACAGACTCCTCATTTTCGTCACTGCTCTCTGTGATGTCGTCACCCTCGTCAAGGCCTTCATCCTCCTGCTCTTCATCCCCTTCTTCCTCATCTCCTTCCTCCTCTTCCTCATCACCTGACTCCCCTCCGTTGTCTTTGTGCTCAGACTTCTGCCTTTGGTCTTTGGATTTTCGCCTCCACAGTAAACTGTGACGCTGCTGGCTGGAGGGAAGAGCAACAAGATTTGAACATCGTTTGAAGCCCTTATTTCACAAAGTTGGACAGGGTGTCCAAATAGCCTGTTTACAATTTTCAAATTCTTTGTGAAAGCAAATGCATACAAAATTCATCAGGGTCAATGACGACAAAATGAGAAATTGATGCTTTTTTCCGTGACTCTTCCGGCTTTCCTGTGTCTGTGTGAAACAGTCCTTTTGATCGTATTGTTGACATTTTGACACCGTGAGACCAAGATGTCTCCTCACAATTAATCAACAGCACCTCAACTCAACGTTGCAAAACTACAAACAGGATGTTCTCAGAGGGAAGTGGCCAGTGAGCTTAGAGTGTCACAGAATGTCATCGTCAACGGCGATACAGAGGAACATCCTCGGAAATGGGGGGAAAAAAACAAAACGAAACAAAAAAACTGTTGTCAATTTTGCAGTTTAGCTCTGTAAGGGAACAGCAAGTTGTGCAAAAAGCACTCAAACACTGACAGCAAATGCCATCTGTTGCTCTTGTAATCTGTTTCTTTTACACTGTAAAGAGACTGTGGACACACCGTGCCCTACAATAGGTGACTTGAGAATGAGGCGACATTTCTGACCTGGCGTTGAGGATACCATTGTAGGTCTGCAGCTGCTTCATGAAGCCGTCGTTGGGTTTAACGATGGAGCGGCGATCCCTCACGTAGGCCATGGCAACGTCCAGCGACCAGCGCTGCTGCTTCATGGCGTAGGCGATCACGGTGGACGAGGAACGAGACACGCCCATCTTGCAGTGCACCAACACCGCCTGTCCGCTCTTCCTGTGGCGCACGGGTCAACAAATAAGTTGGCGACTTGAAAATTGTAGACAGCGGATTGTAGAACTTTTCCTTTTTTGACATGTATTTTTCTACATACTGTTTGTTGCCTTCTTGTTTCAATGCTCAAAAGTTATTTGTTGGCCAACGCACAGACACGGCAGTGTCGCTTCACAAAGCAGAGTTTGTGTTATCATATGCTGCGAACTACCTTGCAGTGTTGATAAAGTTGTACGTGTCGGTCCAGTGGGGGAGTAGGTCAGTGGCCTCCACGTCATACACTCTGATATTCATGTAGGTGAAGGACTCTGGGAAGAAGTTATCGATCTCCCTCGTCACATTCAGAATGTAGCCCACGCTGCGAAAAGACTGCACGCTCGGTGGCGAGAACGCAACTGGAGGAGACGGCAGAATACGGAGCTTCATAGAAAAAGAACTGACTTGTTTTTCTGCAGCTCTTCAAAGTTGGCCGCGTTCCATTCGGAGCCCTGAAAGCAGAGAAACAAAAAAATGTCAGTCTCATTGTGATCATTCGTACGTATGTATTGCTTCCAATTCAGATTTCCTCTAAAGAGCAGTGCTACCCAACTTTTACTGACCCCAAGGTAGAATAGTTTACCTTCCAAAAGTCTCATCTCAAAAAAAAGACTGAAATGCAAGGCGAGCACACATGCTATGTAATCATTGTCACACACAAACATGGCTCTCCACCGAAGCTCCTCTCCGAGTAGACGCGGCATTGTTCAGCGTCCGCGTCGTCTACTCGTCACCTCACCATTTCCGTTCATAGCCCGATCAGGGGAAGGAGCTTCGATGCTTAGTTTTTTTCAGTACAAGTGAAGCACATGACCGCAACGCACATATGATGTGTCAATGGTCATTTGTCGTGCAATTCGCATGAGTTCTGGCAGCCTGCGCTGCCTTCGTCATCAAGGCGAGAGACGCAAACAATCACACTTTGGCTGGCTCAGACAAGCAAAGTCAGAGCCCCCCACCCCCGACATTCCTGTAGATCAGATCAATTCTTACAAAAATGCAGAAAATTCTAGGTTTCAGTGTGTGACATCCCTGCATATAATACATGAGGAGCAGTTTTCCAACCAAGTCATACAGTAAGTAAAGTTAGCTATTTGTCACAGAAGATAAAGAATATACGCCCGTGAGTTCCGTTATACTGTCTGAATGAGCGTCATGTGACCAGTTCAATGAGAAGAGCCGAGCTGTGTGCCAAGTGCTCATGCCCTGTCTTGATGTTAATGCGTAGTGACGTCACCATATACACACTTTAAAATGTCAGCGTTTGTCTATGACGGGAGAACTTGTTTTAAAGTACTGGTGACTTGTTTTTCCATCAAGATTTTGCTTTAATAAAAGTGTTAAAAATACCACACTTTCTGTACTAAATAGACGAATGCAGGCCATCTTGATGAATCACATGACATTTGGGTCGATCTCAACATGTCACAGGGCTGTAACACAGTTGAAAACAGCAGATCGGAAAAGATCACGTCAAATCTAAACGCGCGACCAGAGATCTTCATTGGTAATGATTTCAATCTGAATGACCCAAAAAAGTCTCCATTCTAAACCCGGCTACCGTTTTGGAGGAAGAGCACCTTGATGTCTTTAACTCAGCAAAACAAAACGAAGGCTTCTTGGTACCGTTTCAAAATAAAAGCACTGACTCACCAGGTAAAGGTAGTCAAAAATCTTTGATGGTTTGTCCATCTGAGCCATGGTAACCAGAATCTCATTGTCAATGTACTCCTTGAACGGCCTCATGTCGAAGCCGATTCGCGTCTTCAGGGCCGTGTGGACCTACAGCGGAGGGGGAAAGCCTATTAAGACCACTCTCAGTATTCTTCCTTTTCTCCTTCTGCCCCTTTCAACTCCTACCATTTTGGACGTGAGGTTATCCAGGTCTTCTGTCCTCATGATGTCTCTCAGGTGCTCCTTGATCAGCCTCTCTTTAGAGGTTCGGTCTGCATTACTGGACATGAAACACAAAGAGTCCCTTAGTTGGGGCATTTCATCAGATCCAGATTGAGCATACGTGTATTTGGGGGTGGATGCATGTCAATTCTCAACAGAATGTAAGACTGAATTTCTTCCTCTTCCAGGAGTAATTCCGCCATCGTTACTTCTGACCGTCGCTGTCCTTCCTGACCGACTCCAAGTCATTCATGGCCTCCCACTCGTTGAGGCATAAGCGGTCCGACTCGACGTGCTGGTGGTAGTGCTGGGCCCACTCCAGGCCGCAGCCCGGGATCACGGCACCTTTGACGGCCCGCTCGCAACAGCCGTGCAAAGACTGCAGCACTGACCTTGATGTAGGGGGGAAAAAAAAAAAGAATGGCTTTTATGGCTGTAAGACTCTCAGGGGGTCCAGTTTCGGTGTGCAAGTAATTTGGATTTCTTCAGATCTGAATTATGCCTTGAACAAACACTCCCCTCCCCCAAAGTATTGGAACAGTCAACTTCTTTGTTTTTGTTGTACACTAAATACTGCATGAGACAAGAGATCAACATTTCAGCTTTTATTTCGAAATCATTCCATCTGGATTGAATACCCAATTTACAGTAAAAGATGGCATCTTTTGGGCAAAACAACTCTAAATTGTCCACACATCCTATAAATAGTTGGGGGAAAAAACCCTGATGTGTTGATTCCACTAATCATCATTTGATGTCAAACCCAAATGTTTTCAGCGTAGAGTAAAATTTACCTCATGTTTACCAGAGGTGGGCATTCCGTCAGTACTGAAGGAGAGTCCATCAGTTGGCGGATGACGGGAAATAATTAAAAAAAAAAAAAAATCGAGCCACCCGGTCATGGACCTTTTGTTGTAATTCCCACAATTCATTACCTGATTTGGATGCAAGTATCCTCAAATTAAATCTGAAAGTCTGCAGATAAAGTACCTCTTTTTTTGTCTAATTTCAAATCCATTGTGGTTGTGTTCTGAGCCAAAAAGATGAGAATCACGACTAGTAAAATTCAAGCCACCGCTCAGAAATGAATGTACTATCAAATGGAGAATAAAATGGCTGATGGTTGTCAGTGGAGCAACGTAGAGGTAATCTGACTTTTACATCTATGGGGGAAGAGTTAGTCCTGACTCCAGGCCAAACACGCTGATACGGAAAGTTAAGAAACAAAAATCAACTTTAATGTTGCTATTGGATGTTTTTACTTCTGTTTCTATCAATGGTGTGTAGTTGATCAACTGTAATTTGCCTTGCGTGTGCATACAGGCGGGCAACATCTGGTGTTTAACAAACATAAGCGCAGTGATGTCAGATATCGGTCAGTGAAAGGAACATGTAAATAGATCAAGTATACACTGTAAACACTAAATCGTGTTTGTGCAGGCCCTCTCCCAAATTTCAAAAGCAGGTATGTTCACTGAAGTCTAAATGTGAGTGTGATTGGCTGTTTTGTACGCTCCCTGAGATCGACTGGCAACCGGTCCAGGGTGTACATTGCCTCTCGTCAAAAGTCAGCAGGAATAGGTCCCCCTCTTAGCTGTGACTGAACAGCATAACCGGTCGGAATAGAATGGATGGACACGCGGTGTAAATCCAGCCTATGGATTGATGGGAAGCATTCAATTTGTGTGTTTTGTGTTGACATTCGGACTCACCACATGGTCTGCATGGAAACCGGTTTAAAAATTCTTGTTTCTTCTGCTGATGTGACACTGAAACCGCTGTAAAGTGGGAAGAGAAAGAAAGATCAAGACAAAGAAAGATAGAGTGCGACTACCGGGGAAAAGGGAAGCGACACTGACAAAATACAATCAAGAGGCTGGCCCAAAAGGAGGGTGAATGTATTTGGCGTCGATAACTGGTGAGAAGCGTTAGGAGTGAACAGAGTGTGCAGAGAGGAACGTGTCAAATCGCTAATTGGCACAGTTGGGGTGCGCGAGTCAACATGATGAGAGTTGAGTCTCCTCTCAGCAGACCAGCAGATGTGTGGTAAAACGCCTTGTGCGACACCGCATGTGGCAGAACACAGCAGTGGTGTCACTCAGGGCATTTTCATGCACTTCAAGCGCATCATCAACCTCACAGTTGGCGCCAAATGATTTCACATGAAAGGACCGCGAGGCTTATGTAAGAGCTCGAGTAAGCGATAGGAGCAGTTACAATTCATGGGAAATGATTCAGCTCCATAAATAGCAACGGTCCTTGTTCATATCTTCTCTGGCCAGAAACTCAGTGGTCGGCACTGCGTCTGTGCTGCATATTTTTGCCATTTTCAGTTAATCCCTTATCCAGTCGACTGATACTCCCTCAAGGGAGTTTTATTTTCACCGGTATGTGTTCTTGTTGACAGTATTGTGTGAGTTTGAAATCTTTGTTTAAAGTTGGCAATGTGTATGTTAAAAATCCACCCATCATAAAAATAATTACAATTTAAAATCGCCCATTCTATTTTTATACCATAATTAAACCAAGACTCCCGCACGTACCCGTCTCCATCCAAATACACTTGCGTGTCGCTCCAGACGGGCAGAACCAAGCCAATGGTGCACTCATCACTGAAAACAAGCAGATGGCCAAAATGCGCTGATGAAGCGATTTGCGAATGTCTGTCAACTTTCTCTCACTGTTGGCCGCACACACCTGTCCTGTTTGGGGAAATCCATGCCAAGCAGGATGGTCTCGTCTTTGTTAGCGAGAGTAGAGACAATGATGAGATACCTGATTCGAACCGAACTGATGGACTCCAGCTGCACGGCCTGCACAGAGCAAGGACGAAGATAAAGTGGCGCAGTTTGTTGCATCTAAATCAATCGCCTAATAAACCCGAGTCAGATTTCACACATTTTTGTTTGAACAAATCCCGTAGCACTCTGTGACTGCATAGTCAAGCAAAACCAAGCAATTTATGGTCACATTGGAGTATGGCCGTGCAATGTAGATTTACACGATATCATATTTTAAAGGACATCCGTGTGCTTTTATCCTCTTCATATTTCTCTTTCGTATGAACAACAACCATGAGCTCTATTTCAGATTTAATCAGAGCCAATGCGAGAAAGGCATCAAACACTGCACCTCTAAAGCGATAACAATGCTATGTGGACTGACACGATCAGACAACTAGTATATCCAGTATAACAGAATCGTCGCATTAGCATCAACAAAATATTGAAAACAATTATTGGCATGAGGCAGTACAGACTTACACCAAGGTAACAAACACCGAATTAAACAGATGCCTCGATGTCAGTGTGAATAACAAGTGATGAACATTGTTAAATTTGCAAGGACGGGATTCAGGGGGAGTTCTGGAACGAAAACAAAAGTTGCATAGTGGTTTTCATTCATGACGGGTTTCAAGCTCATGTGACTGCACGTGTGCAGAAGCAACTTCAGGCTATCCCTCAAGTTGACAAGAGATTCATTGTAAAACAACCCATACAACACATTTCTCATGCGACAGACAGCATTTTTTTTGGGGGGGGATACTGGATCAATACATGTGTAAATATGAGCCCTCACCAGCTTGATACTATCTTCTGGTCGAAGCAGCTCAACCATGGCGTGAATGTGTCTGTGACGCTTGTCTGAAGCACAGTCTTCTTGTTTCTGGGGAAGCAAAGTCTCCTCGTGAGGCTCCTCTCTCTGGGCCTCTTCCAGCAGGAGCACCGCTCCCTTCACGAGGGCAAAGCTCTCCCTGATGACCAACAAGACTCATTATGTATTCTGGAGGCTCACAATGGCTGAAGTTTGTGTAATGGAAACAATCTGATGTGGTATCAACGTACCTTTTCTGAAATCGTCCTCTTTTTTGGGTGGTTTCATCCTTAAAAGATCAAATAAATTATGAGAAGAACACTTAAAGAAGGGGCACAAGGTTAAAAAGCCAGTGTGATATTTTGACATCAGTGTAGCAAGGCTAGCTTTATTCGGAAATACTCTATAATGGGGCATGTTTGCTCTAAATTGGGGAGAGAAAAAAAGGACGCCTTGTCATTCTGAAGTGGTCTTTTCCAATTCAAAGCCCTTTAAAATGACATTTTAACAGACTTGAAGACTGTCCAAATTTGGTAAATAGCTTGGGGGTGGGGGGAGGGGGACTGTTTTGTCATTTTGAGGGTGAAATGTGGTACAATACTGATAAGGTGCAGTGGAAGTCTGAAGTGAGGAGACAGACAGAGATGGTGACAAATCAGCAAGGCGAGGTATATAGGGTGTTTGGGATGGATAAAAAACCTGCCAGCTGAATGAAATGGCAAAAAAACAGAGAGCCATTTATAACTAAACTTATTAAAGGGTATTCAGGAGAAAGGAAATATGACACAGCGACATTACCTTTTACGCAACTGACAAGTCCAGACAGTCAAGAAGCAAAATTTAAAAAAACAAAAAACAAAAATTAAGTGAAGGACTGGGCAGGAGCTACGGGAAAAGAACGATGGGTAATTGGAAGAGAAGAAGGAAAAGGAAAAAAGAAGAAAAGTTAAGATAGCACGATGATTAGCATCTATGATAAAATATGCAGAAATGACACCTGGACTGCGGCTTACTTGATGACACAAATCGCCTCTGGCTGTGAAGAGGAATTGTATTTGTTTAAAGCTGGATGAACGCAGGAAGATGAGATGGTAATGAGGCAAAAGCTGATGACACAGCAAGCGTTGAGACAGACAGGAAGTGAGACGATTGCACCATCTCTGCTCTAATGAATATGATTCAGCTTTGATGAAGTCACAAAATATCTGTGGAATGTTTGCTCCCTAAACCGATGTGATCCGATGAAAACAAAACATTGTCACTGCACTAATATGGTGTTCTGTTGTCCTGGGGCAGATTGATGTTGGTGTTCTGAATGCATCTTTCTATACTGGTAAAGCGGAGCTTCGTGTGAAGGCATGACACAAAATGACTCGCTTGACCGACTACTGCAAGGCATGGGCATGACTCACGGGAGCAGCGCTGATGGAGGGGAGCCTGTGCAGAGTCAACAGAGCCATTGTACGGTGCAGGTGTCGCTCCACTCAACGTGTTGCTGGGCTGCTGCTGGCAAGCTCAGACAAGTTCGGCAGGTTTCTCGAGCCAAAGGCGTGCAGGCACAGACACCCGTACAATCTCTCCTGTGGAAAGACAAACGTGTGACTACATCCTTTAAATGAAGAATAAATCGGGAGATCCTAAATAATGAATAATTTCTCTTTCATCATGGTTTGGGCAATGGAATAAATATGCATTCATTATATTATCATATTTTATTGCACGGGATGTACGATTGAGAAATTGTGGATATTATAGAAGACAAGTGCAACTGACATAAGTGCTTGATTTTAACCTTAAGGAAAGACTAATACATAATAAAGATAGCCACTTGCTTAAGGTATTAATGAAAGCTCGAAGACAGAATCTGTGTAAGGTAGACCCACCAAACCAGGATCAATGGATGGCAAATGTAGAGGAAATATATATATATATATATATATAGGAGAAGATGACATTTTACACGAGAATTCAAGAGGTAGAGGAAGAAATAAAACAGGAAAATGGACTGAAAGAATTCAATGATTGACACAAGGAATTAACACCAAATAAATATTCAAGAAAATGACTCCCCTGTAAAATAAAATTCAGAAGATTGTGAGTTTATCAAACAGATTATCAAACACTTTTCAACTACTTTGTTATCTCGATCCGATGAATATGATAAGAAATCAGGGCCGATCACGTGATGGATTCTTCAATGTTCTTAATTTCTAAAGTCACAAATAACATATTCCAGTTCTTTACTTGATTTGAACTACTGCTGATTTACAGCCATTAAAAAAGTAAAACATAAGGTAATACAGACAATTTAGATGTCGTCTTCTTTTTCTTCTGCATTGCATTGCATTGCATTGCAGAGATATTGGATAGGGAGTCGGTATCGGCAAATCAAGTTACGTGGATTCAGACTTGGATGCAAAAAAAGGTGATCGAAACATCCTTATATTTGACAATTGATTAGTTGTCAATTAATCGTTTCTGTGCAATGGTTTCACAAAAACAGCAATAAAACTATACAAGGAAAAAGTTATGCCTGTTTTAAAACGTTAGACATTCCCATCAGTAACTTCACATCAAATAATCAAAAACGAATATTTGCAGAGTTGATCTTAAAAATTGTTTTCGATATTATACAATTGATCCGTAGTAATAAACACTACACACATATTAATAGCCTTAATATGTGCTTAAAAAAGAACAAAGAGTTTCTAGAAGAAAAAAAAACTACTACCAGACATCATAAGCATGAAAAATTACGTTTAGATCTGTTTGTTCCCGACTGACTGGCTATTTCCAAACACTGCAAACCTTGTTTATGTTAGCCTGTTGCAGCTAGCGGTAGCTCATGTGTCAAATGCGCAGCTCTGTCAACTAAAAAAAAGGAGAAAAACGTGAGGAAAAAAAGGCAAACATCTTACGTTTACAAGACGCAGTCCCAGGGCCTATTTTCGTCTGATGTACAAAAAGTGCCAAACTCGAGGAGGAGCGGGAGGAGGACGCTTATAGTGGTTGTTTTCTCGACTACAGTCGTGTGCAACGAAATGTGCGTATGACTCTACGCACATTACGTTCGTAAACAACCATGTGAATACTATAGGGTTACACAAACTTCGCCTCAGTATTTCATGCTACTGTCATCAGCTAGCAAATTTTCAAATAATTAAATACGAGTAATACGACAAATGATATACATGAACATAACCCTGTGTATAGTGAATCGGAATTTAATCTAACCTGTTGAAACAAATCGCTTTCAAGATTTTACGAAAGGGGTGGTTATCACTTCCGGGTGCCGCGTATGCAGTTTTTTGTGCCTGTCAGGAAGAGCCGTCGTTCAAGGTTAATAATTAATCAGCCGAAGTTGTACAGTACCTAATGAGTGACTTAATTCACATTTCTGGTTGAGCAGGATGAAAGCAGTGAAGAAATTTATGAAGGTGATGGTGTCCAGCCAGCTCCCGCCTGAGGGGATGAAGATTCTGTCAGCGTCTGGAGTGTATGCATAATTTTAATGCCTTACTTACATATACACAATGTGGTACCCTTTCAGTTCCAAACAATTCACTGTAATTACTTACACTTCCGATGACGTGCACGAAACAATCTGCGTGACTGGCCCAAATTGCAGTTTATTTGAGTAAATTTATGTTTTCACCTTGGGTTCGCATGGAAACAGGTGTGATTTGTGTCAGTGGGACTCAGACGTGTCACGAGCAGAATTACTCAAAGCTGTGCAGGGGTCCCACGGTCTCCTGTGTCTGCTGACAGATAAAATCGATGCTGAGGTTCTAGATGCTGCAGGTACTTTTATTTTGATCGAAGTTACCCCACTCACTGCATTGAACCAATGTTTTGCTCTACCAAATGTCAGTCCTGGAACATTCTGAAAAAATGCAACCAAATATTAAGGGAAATGCCATACTGTCACTCCCAGGACATTGAATCGACCACAACTTGGGTGTTGTAGTTGTCTTGGAATTTGAGGGCATGCCTCCAACAATAGTTGGGCTTTCCACACCAATGCAGGCTGGTCTAGTCCTACCCAAACCTTGTTGCATGAACTGATGAAGTTGTCACAGATCAGAGGCCAAACTTCTTCTAAGACAACCTGAACCGTCCAGTTGTGATCGATTCAGTGCCCTAAGAATGGAATGATCTGGATAAAGGAGACTATTCTCAAGCACACTGTCACTGCCCCTCCTTTGTGTAATACAGGTGAACATCAAAAAGTGAAAATAAGTTCTAAGATCCTGACCTTTCTTCAACCCCCCCATGAAATTCCATAGAAATTGGTTGTAAAACTTTCCATACTCTTAATAATACCCCTCACTTTCCCAATTTAATCCTTGAGGTAATCATCTGATGGTGAATAAAGAAGGTACAGTATTTGTCAGAAATGTTCTAGGACTTGTGTCTCAAAAGATACAGGATGTCTCAAACGTCACTATCCACTTCCTTGTTTCTATTTCATTACAGATATCATTCGGACAGATGTGAAACCATCAGCATGTGAGAGCTTGGCCTTTGAGGTGTCAATTGGGGAGCCATGGGCTTGTAAAAACTGCAAAGCCTTGGCTGTTAAGTGCTGATGGACTCATCTTTCGGCACAAAACATTCAATGAAAGAGGAATAGTATCGTGACTTTTGGGGCACCCTGTATGTTTGAAATAACAAGCTATTCGTTATGTTCCAAATCACAGGACCCAACCTTGTATGTTTGAAATACCAAGCCACTTATGATGTTCTGAATCACAGGACCCAATCTGAAAGTAATCAGCACCTTTTCCGTGGGATACGACCACCTGGCTCTTGATGAAATAAAGAAACGGTCAGAAATGACATCGACAAAACAATCTGTCTGCACACAAGAGGAAACTTTTTGAGATTGTATTTTGCTTGTTTTCAACAGCGGCATACGTGTCGGCTACACTCCCGACGTCCTAACTGACGCTACAGCTGAACTGACTGTTGCCCTTCTCCTGGCCACAGCTCGCAGATTACCTGAAGCGATGGAAGAAGTCAAAAAGTCTGTCCTACGAACTTACACATTCACTTTAGAGTTTTGCAGTCGTGTCTAAAGTAATCATACAATGTCAAGTAGAAGTGCAAATACTTGCGTTAAAAAAAAAAGAAAGAAAAAAGATGGTTAAAGCAGAAACATTGATTTAACTGCTTAAACACAAGTAAAAAAAAAGGTCTAGAGTTCAAAAGTAAAAAGAAATTTATCAACTACACAGTACCTGTTTTGATAACTTAACAATGGAAAAAAAATGAACACATTCCTAACACATTGTGTTAACGTTGGAGCAGAATTGCCTTAATGTCGCTCACTCACCAAACGATGTCTCACAGTGGCGGCTGGAGGTCCGGGACAACACTCTGGATGTGTGGATACGGTCTTTCGGGTAGCACGGTGGGAGTCATTGGACTGGGACGCATCGGTGAGGCTTCCTTTCTTCCATTACTTAACATCTATGTTTGAACGACGACTATCATTCAGTTTGGACGATGACCTGTAGGTTACGTGACAGTATTTGTCAGAAATGTTCTAGGACTTGTGTCTCAAAAGATACAGGATGTCTCAAACGTCACTATCCACTTCCTTGTTTCTATTTCATTACAGATATCATTCGGACAGATGTGAAACCATCAGCATGTGAGAGCTTGGCCTTTGAGGTGTCAATTGGGGAGCCATGGGCTTGTAAAAACTGCAAAGCCTTGGCTGTTAAGTGCTGATGGACTCATCTTTCGGCACAAAACATTCAATGAAAGAGGAATAGTATCGTGACTTTTGGGGCACCCTGTATGTTTGAAATAACAAGCTATTCGTTATGTTCCAAATCACAGGACCCAACCTTGTATGTTTGAAATACCAAGCCACTTATGATGTTCTGAATCACAGGACCCAATCTGAAAGTAATCAGCACCTTTTCCGTGGGATACGACCACCTGGCTCTTGATGAAATAAAGAAACGGTCAGAAATGACATCGACAAAACAATCTGTCTGCACACAAGAGGAAACTTTTTGAGATTGTATTTTGCTTGTTTTCAACAGCGGCATACGTGTCGGCTACACTCCCGACGTCCTAACTGACGCTACAGCTGAACTGACTGTTGCCCTTCTCCTGGCCACAGCTCGCAGATTACCTGAAGCGATGGAAGAAGTCAAAAAGTCTGTCCTACGAACTTACACATTCACTTTAGAGTTTTGCAGTCGTGTCTAAAGTAATCATACAATGTCAAGTAGAAGTGCAAATACTTGCGTTAAAAAAAAAAGAAAGAAAAAAGATGGTTAAAGCAGAAACATTGATTTAACTGCTTAAACACAAGTAAAAAAAAAGGTCTAGAGTTCAAAAGTAAAAAGAAATTTATCAACTACACAGTACCTGTTTTGATAACTTAACAATGGAAAAAAAATGAACACATTCCTAACACATTGTGTTAACGTTGGAGCAGAATTGCCTTAATGTCGCTCACTCACCAAACGATGTCTCACAGTGGCGGCTGGAGGTCCGGGACAACACTCTGGATGTGTGGATACGGTCTTTCGGGTAGCACGGTGGGAGTCATTGGACTGGGACGCATCGGTGAGGCTTCCTTTCTTCCATTACTTAACATCTATGTTTGAACGACGACTATCATTCAGTTTGGACGATGACCTGTAGGTTACGTGATCATTTGTGCTCAGGGATGGCGATTGCTCGGCGCCTCATGCCATTTGGAGTGAAACGGCTTCTCTACTTTGGGAGAACAGCCAAAGCTGACGCTGCTGAGCTCAATGGAGAATTTGGTTAGGAAACAAATGAAGCCTAAACACGAAAAAGGTTGAGGGCAGAGCCGGGGGATTCCGTACTGGTTGTTTTTGCGCGCAATTTACACACCAAAAAAAAAGATGTCTGTGTGGGACATAAACTAAGTTGCTGCTTTTGTCCTTTTGCTTATTTGTCGCAGTTCCTCTGGACACACTTTTGACTGAGAGTGACTTCATTGTCGTTGCGTGCTCACTGACGCCAGAGACCCAGGGAATGTGTGACAAGGCCTTCTTCAGCAAGATGAAAAACACTGCTGTCTTCATCAACACAAGCAGGTAGCGTCCAACGAAATGACAAGTATTTTGAGCATTACAGACAATGAAATCTCTAGTCAAATGCATCTGAGGTTGTATAAATTGTCATTTGATTTAGAAAAACATAATCATGGCTGCAAAAATACCTCTAAACTCTGACGGAATTTCAGAGTTTGAGCTGCTGTCCTGCAAGAGCTTTCATTTTTTTCTTTTCTTTTGTTTCCCATTGCAACCCATTTTGCAAAAGGACAGAGTGCCGTTGTCGATCATGTTGTGTGCCTCACGTGAGCAAGTTAAGTCAATTTGAAAGGATTTTCTCTGAATGAATTGACTTTCTTTTTTGGCCTATTGTGGCTTTTTTTGGTTTTTTTTTTTTTTTTTTTTTTTTTTTTGCAATGTTAATTTTAAAAGTAGGACCAACTTCAGCAGGTATGTTAAGAACACAATGTGAAAAGAGTGTAAGCCAGAAATTTTGTGATAATTTACATGCCGAGTAGTATACAACATCCAGAATCCCACTTGGAACTCAGTCATTCCAATTAAAAGTCAACGAAACATGGCTGACAACTTTGCTAAGTGTGTCGTTTATTGTTAGAGCTACATTGTCATCAATTCGGCTGATTAGATGTGCGGACAAAAGACCTTATTTTTTTTTGTATACATTGCTGCGAAATGCAATTTGCCCCTTTCCTGATTTGTGTGTGCTTTGCATATCTACCACACACAAAGGTTTCAGTTCATCAAACCGCTAATAATATCACACAGAGACTAGCCAAGGAAATACAAAATGCCAAGTCAAAAGTCTGGATTTGAATCCACTTGAGATGCTGTGCATTTTAAAATAAATGTCCAAATTCAACAAGGATTCAAAATCTGCAATCACTTAGAAGATTGGTGCATATTTTAGTAACTTGCCCTGTTGACCAATAATTTGATCTTGAAATTAACCTTGTGGATCACGTGACCGAAACAACATTTTTCGGGAATTGTCATCTCTGACGTTCTCGAAAACATAAAGGTTTCAGTGATGTATCTTTTTTTTTTTCAGCAAAAAGAAGTCAAAGTATCCATACCATCAGGCTTTCAATGAATATTCAACTTTTATTGAATATTTCATCAATATTTGAAACCATTCAACAAATTCCATCTTGAAACTTGTGTCTTGAGTATAGTTCAGCAGATGTGTCATTTGTGCTGTGCTGTATATTGTCATAGAGATTCACAACAATTGTTGACATTTGACACTCAAGGGGGGCTGTCGTGAACCAGGAGGATCTGTATGAGGCTCTGACCAGTGGAGAAATTGCTGCTGCCGGCCTGGATGTAACAACACCTGAGCCACTACCGACAAACCACCCGCTTCTCACACTCAAAAACTGTGGTGAGTACAGAAGCGTTAAAATGAGATCTGTTTACGTCTGCTTCCCATTTCGATCAAATTGTCTTTTTACCCCATGTCTCGCTTTCCACAGTGGTTTTGCCGCACATCGGCAGCGCCACCTACTCCACAAGAGGCGTCATGGCTTCCTTGGCAGCCCAAAACCTGCTGGGAGGTTTACAGGGCACACAAATGCCCAGTGAACTCATCTTCTAGAACCTAGAAAGGACTGGCCACCATCATCATGCCGCTGCAGTTCAGATGGCACCGTGAAGTCATTTTGTAACATCAATTGGAGACCAGAGTGAATTGACATTGAATTGCACTAGTTCCAAAATTACATTTTTGTTCCAACGCCACTAACAGCACTTGCTACTCTTTGAAGCATTTCAACATGTCCTACTCTAAGAATCATTGATTAGCGATCTGGCTTTTTCTAAATGAAGTAATTCCCATGATGCAACGCTCTCTACATTGAATGTGAACTTCAATTCCAATTGGTAGTGTACAATAGTTCATTTTCTTGAGAATAAATAATTCCATTTAGTTTGCATTTAAACCTTCTCGCGTCCATTGCACTTACTTCATGCTTCATTGTCAGTGAATTCAGAGGCATGAATTACAATGCAGTAAAGGTGAGAGCGTTAACCACAAAAGAACTTCAAGAATTTGGCGGGGCCAAACTGCTGTGCAGTCAATGCAGAGTGTCTTGTAATGAACTCTTGGCCTTCCAGTTCAAGCAGGTGGAGTTTTTCGAGTGCTTGTACAGATGTGATGACTGGCTGAAGCGTTTCCCACACTTGAGACAAGGATAAGGCTTTTCTCCTGTGTGGACGCGGATATGCTTCTTACAGTCCGCCAAATTCGTGAATGTCTTTGAGCAGATTTTGCAAGCATACTTCTTGTCTCCTTCCACAAGAAGCACGTTGACTTCAGCCGCTGCTTTCTTGCACTTGGACAACACGTCCTCAGAAGCTCTTGTTAAAGGCGCTTTATCGGGCCCAGCTGATCCAGATGCTGCTGAGTGATCCGTCTCGGATACTGGCACCGCTTTGGGGGCGATGCGACGGAAGGTCGTTCCGTTTGATCCTGCTTGTCCCTTGGAGGGCTTCGAATGCTCCAGGCTGAGGAATCCCGATAGGGAGTTGTGCGCAGGCTGCAGGATGAGCGTGTCGCGAAAAGGAGGAGCCTGAGTAGGGAGAAGCTGTTGCAAAGGGAGTGAAGTTACCGGGAAAACGAGAGAAGACGCATTTGAGTTTTGACACTGTTGGTCCGCACCATCTGCAGCAGCATCGCTGGCAGCAGCCGCTGCATTTTAGTAACTTGCCCTGTTGACCAATAATTTGATCTTGAAATTAACCTTGTGGATCACGTGACCGAAACAACATTTTTCGGGAATTGTCATCTCTGACGTTCTCGAAAACATAAAGGTTTCAGTGATGTATCTTTTTTTTTTTCAGCAAAAAGAAGTCAAAGTATCCATACCATCAGGCTTTCAATGAATATTCAACTTTTATTGAATATTTCATCAATATTTGAAACCATTCAACAAATTCCATCTTGAAACTTGTGTCTTGAGTATAGTTCAGCAGATGTGTCATTTGTGCTGTGCTGTATATTGTCATAGAGATTCACAACAATTGTTGACATTTGACACTCAAGGGGGGCTGTCGTGAACCAGGAGGATCTGTATGAGGCTCTGACCAGTGGAGAAATTGCTGCTGCCGGCCTGGATGTAACAACACCTGAGCCACTACCGACAAACCACCCGCTTCTCACACTCAAAAACTGTGGTGAGTACAGAAGCGTTAAAATGAGATCTGTTTACGTCTGCTTCCCATTTCGATCAAATTGTCTTTTTACCCCATGTCTCGCTTTCCACAGTGGTTTTGCCGCACATCGGCAGCGCCACCTACTCCACAAGAGGCGTCATGGCTTCCTTGGCAGCCCAAAACCTGCTGGGAGGTTTACAGGGCACACAAATGCCCAGTGAACTCATCTTCTAGAACCTAGAAAGGACTGGCCACCATCATCATGCCGCTGCAGTTCAGATGGCACCGTGAAGTCATTTTGTAACATCAATTGGAGACCAGAGTGAATTGACATTGAATTGCACTAGTTCCAAAATTACATTTTTGTTCCAACGCCACTAACAGCACTTGCTACTCTTTGAAGCATTTCAACATGTCCTACTCTAAGAATCATTGATTAGCGATCTGGCTTTTTCTAAATGAAGTAATTCCCATGATGCAACGCTCTCTACATTGAATGTGAACTTCAATTCCAATTGGTAGTGTACAATAGTTCATTTTCTTGAGAATAAATAATTCCATTTAGTTTGCATTTAAACCTTCTCGCGTCCATTGCACTTACTTCATGCTTCATTGTCAGTGAATTCAGAGGCATGAATTACAATGCAGTAAAGGTGAGAGCGTTAACCACAAAAGAACTTCAAGAATTTGGCGGGGCCAAACTGCTGTGCAGTCAATGCAGAGTGTCTTGTAATGAACTCTTGGCCTTCCAGTTCAAGCAGGTGGAGTTTTTCGAGTGCTTGTACAGATGTGATGACTGGCTGAAGCGTTTCCCACACTTGAGACAAGGATAAGGCTTTTCTCCTGTGTGGACGCGGATATGCTTCTTACAGTCCGCCAAATTCGTGAATGTCTTTGAGCAGATTTTGCAAGCATACTTCTTGTCTCCTTCCACAAGAAGCACGTTGACTTCAGCCGCTGCTTTCTTGCACTTGGACAACACGTCCTCAGAAGCTCTTGTTAAAGGCGCTTTATCGGGCCCAGCTGATCCAGATGCTGCTGAGTGATCCGTCTCGGATACTGGCACCGCTTTGGGGGCGATGCGACGGAAGGTCGTTCCGTTTGATCCTGCTTGTCCCTTGGAGGGCTTCGAATGCTCCAGGCTGAGGAATCCCGATAGGGAGTTGTGCGCAGGCTGCAGGATGAGCGTGTCGCGAAAAGGAGGAGCCTGAGTAGGGAGAAGCTGTTGCAAAGGGAGTGAAGTTACCGGGAAAACGAGAGAAGACGCATTTGAGTTTTGACACTGTTGGTCCGCACCATCTGCAGCAGCATCGCTGGCAGCAGCCGCTGCGGTGGCAGCTGCCGTCAGACTCGCGAGACTCGCTTCTTCCTCCAGAGCGCCTATTTCGCTGTCTTGACCAGGATTCAGGAAGCAGGAAAGGGCCAGTTCAGAAAGGCTGTCAACAGCTTCATCCTCGTGGAGATCACCGCACTCTTTTTCAGGAAGAGCTGAGCAAAGCTGGGATTGTAAACAGCTAACAAGTCCATCTGCGCTTCTTATTTTGTCATCATGGACTTCAGATGAGTCCTGTAGAGGCGTTGATGGCGAAAGATCAGGAGAGGAGGAGGTCATGCTTTCTTTTTTAATCTTCACTGTCTCCACCTTGAGACCGCCTTCATCTTTGACAAAAGTCTCTCCACCTGCGCTGCTGTCTGACTGACTCGGCACCTGGATCTCCTCTGAGTCAGCCATAGAGAAGACATATTTTTCCTCTACCTCATTCAATTGGTCCTCGCAGATGTTTACTGTCATCTTTAAGTAGTCCGGAGAGAGCAGCTCCTCTCCTTGCTCCTCGTTGTTGGCTGTGCTTCGGGTGACTGTTGGAGAACTTTCTTCATCTCCAGACACCCTGCGGGTCCTCTTTCTGTCATTCAGCCTGTCCTCATGTGACTTTCTCTTGTGCTCTGAGGAATCTTCCCCCGACTGGCTCACCTCTACGCCCTCCACATCAAGTAGCTCCACACATGTGAGCTGGGTTTGAGAGGACGGATGCTCCCGCCGCTGCACTGAGCGCCAGCCTTTAGGCGCCGTGGCCGGGAAATTTTTTCTGGCCAGGTAGAGCTTACAGGCCTTGACCACGGAATTGAGGTGGAGGTACGAGGCGGCCAGCAGCACATCCATCACGTTGGAGGCCTCGAGCGACAAAGTGGATGTGTAGATCATATCCAGCAGGGTGGAGAAGGCCTCTGGGGTCACCACCTCCGGGTCGAGTGCCATCAAACCGGGACCTCTAACTTTATCAACACTTTGTCCATAAGCATCGTCAGTACCGTTACTGGAGCTGTTGAGAGCCTTGAAGTGGGAGCTGCATGCTGCCAGGATGGCGCGGTGTGCGTGAAATTTGTGGCCTCCCACCTCCACTATACAGTCACACATTTGACCATGGAGCCGCTGGAGGTTCAGCTGCTGGAAAATGTGCTGGAAGTGACCTGGAAAATCCATATTACAGTGTTCCCTCACGATATCGCAGATTTTTATTTAAAGTTTTTTTGTTTTGTTTTATGTGTTTTTACAGTGTACAGACTAGTCTAAGTTGAGAGTTAGGCACTTTCAGTTTAGTACCACGTGCTGTAAGAGACTAAGAAAAACTGAGATGTAGTGAAGGAAATGCAGTGTCAATAAAATAATGAAGAGGCAGAGAAGCTAAAATATAAGATACCAGTAATAGTTGTTTCTACAGAGCTGATATATGCCAATTATTATTGGTGTATGCTCTGTTTTTGTGTTGCTGCTACCTGTACATGTGTGTTAAAATAGCTTTTGCTTGAAGATTTGTAATTACCCTAACGTTGGTGTTAATTTCCATTAGCCCATCTATGGCATTTTGCATTGTTCGCATAAAGCAAGAAGACTTTTTTGAGCAAATTATATGGCTTTATCGAACAATTTGGTGTTTATATATATGATGACAAATTCTCTTTTATTGCCTACTCTTAGAATGTGTTCCTGCTCCGTGTTTTTAAACTTTTAGTTGTTAGGTCGTATATTATTGGCATAACATCAATGTTAGTTTCTGTTAGCCCGTGTGTAGAGTTTCATGTTATGCATTAAGCTTTCCTTGGACATACTGTTATGTTTTGGTTGAAGATTTTAGTGTATAAATGTCTGATTCTCTTTTATTTTGGGTGTCGGTTTTTACAGTAAGCCAACTGAGTGACAATTGTGAGCGTGTGAGAACAGGCGCTTGGTAAAGAGTGTTTTAATACATTACATTTAAGTGTGTGGGAAGAGTAAAAGGGGCCCTTACATAAATGTTTACCTATTGCGATTGGCACTTAAATGCATTCCTCGCATAAACGTGGTTACAGGTACACTGTATGCTAACGTGTACGGGGATGCTACTGGCGTTCTAACAGGTGAACATTTCTGAAATGTGTGCTGAAATGGCATCAGAGTAACTCCATTCTGACCTCTGGCTCTCAGTCACGTCAGACGCGGACGTTCATTGTCTGCATCCGAGGCTCAAGCAGATGCTCTTTGTGGGGGAGATGCAGGGCTTCAAAGCCGATCGATACGCTTCTCAAGACATAGATCCGAAATCAATCGTTGTTTATTCTCGCTGCACGAAACGAGATCCAGGAATGCCGAGGAGGATTAATGGTTTGTCGGACAGTGTGCGAACGAAGCATTCTCTGACCATCCGACATGCGACGAAACCGGCATATTAATGCAACATTACCACCAACTGGTTATCTTGTGAAAACGCAACAAACGATCACCGGAACCATCGCACGAGAACATGTCTTCCCACACGGACTGTTATTGCAGACACAAACCTTGGCATCAATTTGCAGCGATGGCTGATACCCAAGAAACCGTCCGTAAAAAACAGAAAATGTCCAAAGTTTGGGATCATTTCAGACTTAAACAATACAACATAGTGCAATGTGACCACTGCCATGCAGAACTGGCGTTCCACAGCAGCACTTCTACAATGATTTCGCATTTGAACCGAAAGCACCCGGTCGTCGTTTCTAGCTCAACAAGCTTCGATGACACAAGGTAAGGTAAACATTCATGTTATCTATTTTACTGTCATCTACGATCGCAAATTAGCACGTAGAGTCTCTATAACGGCCGCAATCTGATCTCGTTATGACTCTATTATGCTCAAATCAATCCAATATCTGATACTGATCAGCTTATCCCTTCAAGGGTCGCGGGCGTGCAGGAGCCTATCCAAACTGTCTTCGGGCAGTAGGCGGGATACAGCCGAAATGGTTGCCAGCCAATCACAGGGCACACATAGAGAAGCAACCATTTACACCTAAGGACAATTTACAGTGACCAATTAACAATTAGCCTACCGTGCATGTTTTTGAATGTGGGACGTAATCTTTTTACCCGGAGAAAACCCATGTAGGCATGGGGAGAACATGCAACTCCACACAGGAAGGCATGAGCCTGGAATCGAACCCATGAACTCTGCACTGTGAGGGACATGCCTAACCAGTCGTCCAACGTGCCGCCACATGCTTCGATGTAGAAACAAATTTGCGGGAACTTATGTAAGTTTTAAATCAAAAGTGGCTGTCAGAACTGTTGTGTGTGCAAGTGTTTTGTGTGTGTGTGTGTGTGTGTGTGTGTGTGTGTGTGTGTGTTAACTAAAAAGATTCATTCACTTGTCATGACACTGGAAACCATTTTGCAATTTTGGGGTGGCCGTGGTATGTAGTTTTGGTGAAAACGGTTTAACCCTCTCTCCTTCTGTTCTCTGTTCCACTGTAATAACACTGCTTTGTTTCCTCACAACCTTGCCAAAAATGCTTTAATTTTCTAATTGTTTGTGTTGGTCAAATGGGTAAGTCCCCCCCTTATTAGTAATGGCAGATGCATAAATGTATATTTCCGGTACGATGTTTACTTGGCTAGTTTAACATCACAGCATTTCTTATGCATATCAATAATTTTATCCCCCCTTCCCCCAGCACATCACTTGGTCGCCCAGTTCCATCATGCTCTGTTAAAGAAGCTGCCTTGCTGACAGAGAGCATTTTGGACATGCTTGTCACTGATATGCGCCCATTATCCATGGTGGAGGACAAAGGATTTAGGAAGATGATTTCAACTTTCAACCCCAAGTACATCATACCGTCAATAACTTATTTCACAAATATCATGGAGAAGAGGCACCAGGAAATGACAGAGAAATTGAAAAATGTCCTCCAGGACACGGAGTGTGTTGTACTGACTACAGACATCTGGACTAGTGTGGCCACAGAGGCCTATCTCGGGGTGACCTGTCACTTCTTGGGGGAAGATTGGGAGATGAAGTCCCTCTACCTCACAACGATGCGTCTTGAAGAGAGGCACATGGCTGTCGACATTGCGGACTGGCTTGAGGAGACCGTTGCCAAGTTTCATATTCCATTGCTAAAGGTGAAGGCAGTCGTCCATGACAACGAGGCTAATGTAGTGGGTGCGGCAGGAATTTTGGAGGAGAGGCACGGCTGGGCTACAGTGATATGCTCAGGGCATACTCTGAATTTAGTTGTTCAGAGCACGCTGAAAAATAAGGAAAGCATTACTAATTGTGTGGATTCGGCGAGATGCCTAGTTGAGCATTTTAAGAGAAGTGAATTAGCTTGTACCAAACTGAAAGAAAAGCAGCAACAAATGGGAATGCCGCCACTGATGTTGATCCAGGATGTAAGTAGCCGGTGGAATAGTACATATCACATGCTGTCCAGGCTTCTCGGACAACGATGGCCTGTGACCGCAGCGCTTTCCGATCCCGCAGTCACCAAACGGCACTACCTGGATCTAGATCCGGAGCAGTGGAACCTGAGTGAGGAGCTGACTCAGATCCTCGGACCATTTGAAGGCGCAACAGAGTTTCTGAGCGGGGAGCAATTTGTTACTCTCTCTGCTCTTCCACAGCTGGTGCACAACCTTAAGAAGTCAATACTGAGTTCAGCATTTAAAACTGCATCTGTCAGAGCCTTCCAGGCTCAAGTGACAGAACAGATCACAGAGAGATGGCAAAAACTGTTTTTATTTCAACCCGAAGCTCCCAACACTGTCCTCCTGGCTGCTGCTTTGGACCCAAGGTTTAGAAAACTGAAGTTCTTGCCTGCTGAAGATGTGTTTAAGGTCCAGTGTACAATCCAGTCCATGGCACTCGCTGTTAAAAAGGAAGCAAGACAGTTAAATCAAAGCAGGGGTGAAGCCACGGCCAAAACCAAAGACCGTTTAGGTACAAAATATGGATCTTTGCTCAAAAGTATCCTGGGATCATCATCAGACTCCAGCAGCAGTGAGGAAGAGGAGGATGAGGATGAGCAGCTTAGTCAAGCGGTGCAGAAGGAAGTCTTGCAGTATTTTGGAGAACAGCCAATCTCCAAGAAGGAGAATCCACTGCCATGGTGGAGATCAAACGCATTACGATATCCAACCTTGGCAAAGCTGGCCAAGTCCTTTTTGGCTATCCCAGCGACATCGACACCCTCCGAGCGATTGTTCTCTGCTGGGAACATCGCCTCAAAGCGGAGAGCGAGCCTCGGTTTTGAGCAAGTCGATATGTTGACTTTTCTCCATTGTAATCATATGCTCTTGTAAAGCCTTGCATTTGCACAAACCCATCACCACACACAGACACACAATCCTACCTACCTCATCTATGTACCTATCAAAGTTTGTTTGGTGATCGAAACATCAATATGCCTAAATGGCCTGGAATTCTAGTTTTTACAAATGAGTTTTAAATTTGAATGGTACAAGATATCTCAATATTTTTATTTACGTTTTTATCATTGTTACAGATCCCAAATTTTTTGTATTGACTCTCCTGAAACTTTTTAGATGTCACAAATGCTTTGCTTAATCACCAATTCTTTAAATGTTTTAAATTGCTCGTCAATTGACACTGTATACTGTATTGCATTTTTTAAACATGTTTTATAAAAAGGTGTTCAAAAATCCGTCTTCAATGTGGCAGTCAAAAAAAAAGTTTGCTGCCCCAGTTTTAGAAACCCTTTGACTTATTGAATTTTTCTGTATTATTCAAATATATTGACATGCATATACAGTATAAGCCACTGGCGCTTCAGAAATTAAACATTTCTAATACTTGTCTATGACAACAGTACCATCCCCGATTTTTACTGTGCTACATGAAATTGAGAGGAGCTTCACATGGGAGAAACAAAATACACTGGTCAACAGCACATTTTAATCAGAGATGGTTTTGTATCCCTAATTGCTTTTTTAACGCTATTGCAAACATGGCTTTACATTTTTTTCAGGCACATCAGGTTTCTGAAAGATTTTTTTTTTTTTCCTTTTTAAGTTTCACCTATAAAAGCTTGCGCAGTATGGATTTTAACATGCATTGACATTTATAGCTGTGATGTTTCAGGAAAAAAAAATCCACCTTTGGCTGAACCCAACCCTTCATTCATAAATACTACTAATTATATATATTATAACAACCTGGTATGGTAGTAAAAAAACAAAACTAAGGGCCAATTCGGAATCATGCATCTCTGACAAAAATATTTTAGTAAAACAAAATAACTAACCATATTAAACAAACACGACCGTGTCAACACTGAACACACATGACACCAGGTAATTCTAAACAACATTTAATCCAACATGCTGGTTTTTAATAACAGAGGCCATTCGTGCTATTGCATCAGCACAATCAGTATGTTTCACTCGCAAACTCCAGGGATGAAGGAACACAATGAAATTGAATGTTTTGCAAGTCGCACAGCTGGACAGATGCTGGCCAACCGCCACATATCGCGTTCCACAAAGCCTCTGACATCCTTGGCATGGAAAGAAGACGCCCCTCTCATATACTGTCCAGCTGCTTTAATACAAATGGAGCTGTGAATAAAGAAAGATTTTTGATTAGTCCGCAACACAATTTTGAGTTATAATTGTGATCGGCACTCATAGCTATTTTACAAACATGACACATTCTCTCAGGTCTCAATCATCCATAATGACGCCATTCATTTGCAGCCATCAATCAGATCACCACAAGACAGACTTGTTAGTATTTGACCTATTTTTTTTCTTTTACAGTATTTTGCGATCTTCACAAACTTAACATGTTTAGAGTCTTTAATAATAATTATGAAAAGATCTTTAAATAAAAGGACATTGTTTCTCACTATTTAGCGACATTCCAATGTCACCTGTGTGTACTCACTGGCTCTCAGGAGAGCGACGTAAATGAGAAAGTTTCGTAAAGAAGAGACGACGTCTTGTCGCATTTTCTTCTTCATTTCTTCTGGGTCCATCTTAGGCCCGAGACCTTCCAGTTTGAACATTATAGCAGTGGATTAAATGAATTTGGTTCTCCGTTTCGCTTTCAACGCGAATTTACGCCGTTTCAGGAGCATGGAACAAACTGTGACACCACGACCCGGAAATAAGCGCCGGAAGTAGTTTGTCGAGTATGGCGTCCTCGGAGAGACAAACTGTTAGGAGACTGTAAAAAAAAAAAGGGGGGGGGGAGCGAAACGACGTAGTCGTGGTATGTAATTGGAGGAATTAAAATACAAATGCAACCCGTAAATTTTAAAGTACTTGGTAATACACAACACAGCATTCGCATCTATTACAGAGCTCCAACAAACACTGACGAGGAAATTGAATGCCTTTTAAATGCTGCAACCCACTAAATTACTATTATTAGTTGTAGTAGTGGTAGTAGTAGTAGTAGTAGTAGTAGTAGTAGTAGTAGTAATTGTCATAGCAAGGTGATCACTACGAGGCTGCAGAGGTAAACAAATAGCATCTCAATTCAAAATGTGTTGTTTTCGTTTAACACGAGGAAATGCAGCAGTCCGCTACAAATTAAATCGATTGATATGCATACTAGTAAAATACATTCTATTGAGGATTTTTTTAGACCATGATTTCTTTGGTCTAAAAAGTCTGGAACATTTGTTTGATGGTACAGTTTTGTAATGGGCTATTGGGATAACACGCATGTTATAATATGATAATAAAATGGTCTGCCTGCCCCCTTTTACCTCCGACGTTGTTTTTGAAGGATTATACATGCAGAAAAAAACAACACTGGACACCTACATTCACATTGCGAAAAAAATCGTAAAACGTGGAAAATAAACAACAATCATTCTGAAAACTATCGAGAAACCATCTGCGTTTTGTGACGTATTTCACTGATGCCGATGTATGTCGCTCTCTGACCTTGCAAAGGGAGGGGCGGGGGTCCAGTGGGCAGACAACGGAGAAGATGGGGGTGCGGGGTGGGGGAGGGATGGGTTACATGAGCGAGAGGGTGGGTGGGTCTATTTCTGAGCCCAGGGCCGAGGATTAAAGAGAGAAGCAGTCCCGGCACGATGACAGCATCCCGCACATAGACAGCACCCCACCACCACCCCACCATCATCCTCATCCGGGATCACGCCACGGATTTTTCGGGGGAGAGACAATCGCTGTTTGTGTTCACGTTCTCCGCATCGCCCCTCCATAGACTCCCGGTCTGCGCGCCTCCTCTTGAAAACCACGAGGTGAGTGAACAATATCTACGCACCGAGGCGCCCGATCGCTCGCCTTCCTCGCACCTTGCGTTCATTCCTGTCTTTTTCGTTTGAGATTTCTCGGCCGAATGAATAATTCAAATGACAGCGGTCCACGCAGCCCCCGGACTGCACCCGCGTTCCCATTTGAGTGAGGCGATGGATATTTAAATCCGATTAAGAATGTATATGGATCCAACAAAAGACTGACCTTTTCCCTTTGTTTAGTCTCTTGATTTGCGTGGCTGTTGAAACAGAATGTGACCATAGGGTAAGGGTGGATGCATTCCGGAGGCATTAGGAGCAGTGTGTGACCACATGTACTGTATATTCACATATAGACATGGGCATTTTGAATAAATATGGTTAAACCATTCAGCCTCCTGTTAGCTGAGATATTGAGGACCCATTCTGAATGCACAGTGAAAGCTCAATTGAATCTTGTGATTCATGATTATCCAAGGAGTGCAGCTAGTGAAGCACATATTATGAATGGGCGTAGGCGACTGGCAGTGCCTTGGGACAGTCATCTTTTTTTCTTTCCCTGTCCTCATGCCCTGTGGCCAGAAGCAGGAGCCTTCTTCTTCTTCTGCTGCTGCAAGCCATGACAACACCACTAGACCGGGCCAGTGCATTTCGGTGTTCTGGAGCTTTTATTTAATACACAACATGGTTTTAACATAATCTCAGGTCACACTTTCATGAACATATCTCTGCTTTGGAGGCAGCAACGTCACACATATTTAAAAAATGACTTTTACTTTTTTAATCCACATCAGGTTTTTGTGATATTTTCATTTAAAAAAATGTTTTTTTGTTTGTTTTAAAGTTTGACCGATGAAAGCTTGTGGCAATGGATTTTACCATGCATTGTAATTTATAGCTATGACGTTTCAGGAAAAAAAAATCTGCCCGTTGCCGAACCTAATCCTTAATTCACAAATATTACAGCGACCCCTGTGAGGATAAACAGTTCAGATAATGGATGGATATTACAGTACTATATTAGGCTTACATGTTATATTACTAGTATGGTATTATTATTAATATTATTATGAAAACAATGATGCTCACAAAAAAACGGGCTGATTTTGCGCAAAAAAAATCTAGAAAAGTTTACTTGCCTCTCTGATTAAAAAAATGTAGTAAACATTTGTTGACAAGGGTTATCTAACAGAGTCACTGATGGTGTAGTGGTACACTCGCCTGACTTGTGAACGGGCAGCGTGGGATCAGTTCCCACTCAGTGAAGCTGTAGATGTGGGTGCAAATGGTTGTTTGTCCCACAATATGTGCCCTGCGACTGAATGGCGACGAGTTCAGGGTGTCGTCCGCCTTTCGCCTGAAGTTAACTGGGATATGTTTCAGCACCCCCGTGACACTGTTCTCAAGCGGTGTTGAAAATCTAACAGGTGAATCATCTCAACACTTTTACTATAATTGATAAGAACATGAATCAAAATTTACCATCGTTTACTTTTTGAACCGCTGTGCATAACTCTACTTATTCTCTTCTGCATCCTTCTCGACTGAAACTGACAGTAGTATTGCAGCTGGCAGTAGTGTCTGGTTTTGGCAGTCTCAAACTTGAGTCTTAAACTGGACAGTAATTTTTAAATTGGACTGGCAAATTAGTGCTTCTTTCATTTTAAACAGCTGGCTAAAGTAAAGCCTCTCCTTTCTCAAGAGCACTTTGAAACAGTAATTCATGACTTGGTCACATCTCGGTTAGATTACTGTTTTACTGTAATTTATTTGTTTATTGTTTGTTGTATGAATTATTTTTGCTCCATGAACAGCACTTTGTATACAGCGGTGGTTGTTTTAAAGTGCTCTATAAATACATTTGAATTGAGTTGAGTTTTAATCAGGATTCGGCTAAAATATGTCTTCTTCAACTATATTTATGTTCCTTATTAATACCCAAACCTCAAATTGTTAAATTCCTGGTTTATTCCCATGATTTCTTCGTTTTCGAAGAAATTTTTTCAAACGAATCGAAACGTTCTTTTCCATAGAACGTTTTTAAACTGTTCTCATTTCCCAAATTTTGCATCCCTACTCTTGCGATGTGTAGAAAAAAAGTGGATCTTCTGTGTTTGGTTTAGGTGCATGCTCTGGCCCTGCTGCAGGCGGCGTGTAGTGACTCAGGGATGTATATGTTATCCCATGTGATGGGACGTGCATGCTCTGGGCGCTTGCTGCCAGTGGAGATTCACAAGGGGCAGATCTCACACATCAGGAAAGTCTTGATGCCTGCCTGCATTAGGCTCCGACTGCCTCGCTGACTGCTCCACTGTCCCACTTACTGCAGCCAGTCTGGCCGACCATGCCTTTCAGCTCTACTGAGTGTCTTCAGGGCAGTTACTGGGTTGGTATTCTCAGCCAACCGGTAACTTACTTGAGTCTTGATGTTGTTGCTGTAGGCTGTTGACTCGTTCATCGTGTAAATTAGGGCTACAAAATATCGTCATCGCGATAATGGCACGTTCAATATGCGGATCGCAAAGACGTGCAATAAATTCATACAATCGTATGAAAATGCGTGATCTTATCTGACTTTGGCCAATCAGATGCAACCTTAAATTGCCAACCAATCAGAGAACAGTATCTCCGGGCAGTATAATGCGAAAAATACTTCAACACTTTAATAGACCATAAAAAATAGCATAGTTTTAACCCTCCGTCATCCTTTCAAAACATTTCACCTTCTTCAAACACCTTTTAAAGTATTCCAAAGCATCCGTTCTCACTCTCGCTTTGTTGTTTTAGTCACTCATTTGAAGTTTACTGTAAAACTACCACAAAACAACTGACACAAACCTCAACAAACTATTTTATAAACACCGAAATATTTGACCAAACCATATAATTTCAAGAGAAGAGAAATTAATTTTTTTTTGAAAAACACTCGCAGGCCCTAACAGAAATTAGCGTAGATGTTACTGTAATTATTAACAATCAAACAACTGCGACTTTTAAACACACAAAGCAGCAAAACATACAAACAGACCATCCATCAATATTTACAGTATTATATATTATATTCTCTCTGCTCTGTGGGAACAATGTCTAAAACTGGAGCTTACTCACGCTACATCTTTTGCAGTGTTTCCTGGCATTTTCCGGCAAATTGTGGTACCACACTGAAGGCTCACAGCTTCAAATGTGGACTCACCTGTCCGCTATGAAACCAACGGAGGGAAAAAAAATGTCACACACTCCAAAATCTTGTCAAAAGGCTTTTCAGGCGAGAGGAAGCTGCCATTACATGTGCTGTAGGTCTCTGACATTTTAGGACATAGTGTACAGTCAGTAGTGTTTCCTGGTTGCTTGGATGGATGATGGTCGTATAGGAGGAGAAGTAGGGTACAAAACATAATAATAACAGACCATACACTATGTTGAAGAGGAAAAGGAGACGTGACCTCATTGATGTGACAGCTCCATGGTGATGGCACAGTTGACTGGCAGCGGTGCCACAATGTAGGCCAATTCTATTTAGGAAAATATCGGACAAACAGTTATTAGAATGGAACAGCTAAGACTCTTTGTTTAGCTTATGGAGATCTCCCTCCCTTTTTATTTCAATTGGAATATTGAACCCTTTCAAATCTGTAGCCTGATAACATGGTAAGCTGTCCACTGTAGTCACCGCTGTCCCTGAAAGGGTCATTATGAATACTTTGAAAAATGCGTCTACAGGACCCAACATGACATTTCGGCACAAGAAGTCACACTTTTCATTTTATTGTTTTATATTTTAGGCCTGTAAGTGTTTTTTTTTTTTTTTTTTTTTTTTGTAATTATGGCTTTACTAGGTTGTTTAGGTAGGTTAGTGATGGACTCTGGACTGTGTACAAATTCAAGTTACCCTGGATTGGAACCCCTGCATTTCTTTATTTCACTTCAAAGCTTCAAAATGATTGAAATGATTGTACTTTAAGATAACTCTTTTGATATGCAGTTATTGAAGTGAGTCTCAGACACATGCAATATATCACGCTCTCACATGCAGCGAGACTTTCTCGGCTATCAAGATGTTCCTCTCTGGGCGATCGATAGTGACGTGTAGCACAACACAGTGCACTATTAATCTTCAAAAGGTTCATTATTTCGTGGTGCAGTGGGGAGTGCGAGCCCCGCCAAGTCGCTGATGAAAGAGCAAATGAAATGAGATGTGCACGGTGAGTTCAGGCTTCATAAGGCGAATGGAATGAGCTTGAACGGCAGCATGAAGAACAGCAGATGTGATGTTGTCTCGAATTCCAGTGGCAGGCAGAGGATCATCCAGTTCAGCATTACAAGTTTCCTGTCCACGGGGGCAGCATTAGCTCTTGGCTTCCTGACTAGACGGTCACAGGTTCAAAACCTGCTGTAGGCAAACTCAGGGGTGATGGAGAGTGTGGGTGTTTTAATGCTAGTTCACTCACTAACGTGCCATTGAACAAGGCATTGAATTCCCAAACTGTCTCGGGGTGTAAAACAATTGTAAAACATTTTCCCTTGTTTGTGGAACCCATTTATGGTTGTGTGTGAATTGTGATGACTGTGAAAGGAATGTCATAACAAATAGCAGTGTACGTGTGTGTGCATGTGCGTGTGTGTGTGTGTGTGTGTGTCACACACACACACACACACACACACACACACACACACACACACACACACACATATAAGTGCATATACAGTATATACATAGAGAGAGAGAGAGAGAGAGGGGGACACACACACACACACACACACACACACACACACACACACACACACACACACACACACAGGATGTATGACCGGTTAGCACTCCCACCTCACAGTACAGAGGTCCACAGTTTAGTTCTGGGCCCTGGCCTTCTTGTGTGGATTTTGCATGTTCTCCCCTGGGCCTGTGTGGGTTTTCTCCGGGTACTCCGGTTTCCTCCCACATTCCAAATACATGCACGATAGGTTGATTGAACACGTGTCCCTTGACGTGCTTGTGAGTGTGAATTGTTGTTTGTCTATGTGTGCCCTGCGATTGGCTGTCAACCACTGGACATTTTAGAGTCTTCAATGCATCTAACATGCATGTTTTTGGAATGTGGGAAGAAGCCAAAGTATCCAGAGAAAAACCATACAAGCATGGAGAGCATGCAAACTCCACACTGGAAGGTTACAACTTTTGATCAATTTTCCTTGTTGCCAAACAATTCTGGCTTTACGGTTAGACAACAAACTGTAGTCAGTTTTCCGGTTCATCAAGTCACTGACCCTCTACTGCATATGACACTCAACAAAGCATAAGATACTGCTAAAAATAAAGACATTTTTGAGTACATCAGCTGCTAACCATCAAACTGGTCATTGTTCATTCTGAATGGACAACAACACTGAGCAAATATCATACAAAATCCTTCAAGTGGTTTCTGAGGCATTCAAAACCACAACCGTGACACACACTAAAGAAAAGAAGGATATGTTTTCATTCGCTTTAGGTCAAGTTATAGTATGAATCCAGATGACTGACGAGAAACTGTTCAGCTGCCCCAATTAAAACAAGTCAGATTCTCGACAGAAGAATGAAATGTAGTTCTATTCACGTTTGGTCGATGCAGTTCCAAGTGGCATATTTCATTCTGGAGCCCCAACTTACTCATTCTGAATTTATTTTTACATTCAAACTGATATTTTTAGAGTAACATTTGGCAACAGTCATTGAAAATCAATATTTTGTGGCCTAGTGCGTCGTGTTTGTGACTGTACGACTGAAGTGAAGTGTGAAGTGCTACTGCAGAATCCTGCTCTGCTGCTGCTGCTGTGTTCAACTGGAGGGCAGCTCGTGTGTGTGTGTGTGTGTGTGTGTGTGTGTGTGTGTGTGTGTGTGTGTGTGTGTGCATGTTGGGGGTGGGGGGCAGATTTGGGACAAGCCCTCAATAGCTGCCTTTCCAAAATAAAGCTGCAGTTTAGTCAGCGAGGGAGGCTCTTTTTGTCTCGTATTGTGCGCACAAGTGGTGTGTTTGTAACAGCAGTATGTGACTGAATAATTCAAGTTAGTTTTTCTCAAGCAGGACACTGCGGACCGTCTATGAACTGCATGTGTGCTCGTAGCAAACCACAGGACTGAACAACAAACTGTTTTGTCAGACAGGGAGACTTTGTGTGGGAAAATGGGCTGCGAGTGGGGGATTGTCTCGAAAGAATGAGACACAGACGTTGCAACACAAGGATTGAGGCAGCCCCCATAACCTCAAACACATCACGAAGACTGGAGGAGGTTGCGGGGCAGAGTGCGCCGTTGCATGGGGACTTTAGGATCTAGCAGTAGTAGAACATCGGACTCTCATCAGCTTTTGCTCATTTATTTATAACTGGGATCAAATAAAATGCGGGCTAAGTAATGGGTTATGTCTGCGTATAAAGCAAGGAAGGGGAAGGACAAATTAAGCAACATGGGGAACTAGACTGTATTTAGCAGTTTGCAAATCTCCGCCAAGGACAAACAATCCTGAATTGGATCACCACAAAATTGCACACCTTCACCATCATGCTACAGTCAAGACTGCTGGGGAATCACAAAAGTCATATGTGGTGCTTACAATTGTTCTAATTGGACATAAACAAAAACCATGGATGAGGCAAACATGGTCAATTTAAAAAAAAAAATATTGCTGGTTCTCAAACCGACCTCAAGAAATACAAATAATTTAACACTGCTCTTAAATATAGGAAAAACAGAAATATGTGACTAAACAATTATTGAATTCAAATGTATTGTATATAAATTGTATCTCTATTAATTCGTTTCCTGTAAATGCAAATGTATTGGTCTTAAATGTTAAAAGTAAATGAAGCGTTCTTCACAAATGTGTACAGTACGGACACAATTAATAAAAAGTTGAAGACACTGAAACATGATGCACAGTTTGAACATTTAATTCAGTGATTCTTCACATCTAAAGGGAGACTACGGACCACAAGGTGGCATTCACCCTAGACTGGGCAGCAGCCGATCGCAGTGCATGTAGACGGCCAAGCATTCGGTTACACTCACATTTACGGACAAGTTAAGAGTCTTCAACAAATTGAGTATTGGAATGTCAGAGGAAGCCAGATTCGATTGTTGAATATTTGCTTTGTTGACGCTAGTCCTTGACAATGAACCAAATTCTCTCTTGTACCTCAAGGCATCGTTGTACCGCAAACCAAGTGAAACAATTGTTGATATCAAAACATTTTTGATGGAGCTATAACAATACAGGCATTTTCTTGTCGTTTATTCAACAAGAACACAATACATCAGTGTCATGACATCTGGCTATGTTTGCCTTCAAGAACGCCGCACTCATCACCATTCTCAACTCCTTCTTATTCACCAACTCCCTCGCAACGGACTGTAGTTACTTTTGTGCTTTCACTTCACTTCAGCAATGCATTTCTTTGACGCTGCCCTCTTCGGCCTCTTTATAATCCCCCCTCCCGCCGCACCCCTTCCAATATCCTGTCCTTTCGCTCTTTTCTTTTCTCCGAATCACTCTTTCACTACCCCAGTCCCCTTTTCTCAGCCCCCTTTAAAGCCGCCTCCCATTTCCCCGCTTCACCTCCGCAACCCCCATCTGTCTTTCCAGTGTCCCGTCTAGTTTTCTGCGCTTGTTGCCTGCATTGGCAATGGTGTAGGAGAAGGCGGTCGGCGGCTGTGCTAGCTGCATTAGCCCCATGCATTATTCATGTCGCCTGCATTCTGTGTTGGTCTTCTGCTGCCTTTTCACTGGGACGCGTGGGCGTCCTCCAAGTGCTCGGCGGATGGGACACCGGGCTTAATGGAGGAGCTGCAAGTCGAAGTCCAGCAGAAGCCATTTACGTCAAGCTGGTCAACATTTAAGTGTAATTTTAGTCGGATTTAATGCGTGGTTATGTACTGTCTCACTTAACGCCGCAGCCAACGACAAAGCATTCCCCAAATGTTTATTTTCTCCCCATGCTGGCTTTAGGTTCCAGCCATTTCCGCCCCTGATGTTCATGATGGAAGCGCTTTTATTACTGGCCAAGATTTCTGTCTGCTTGGCAGCCTTTCTGTGTGTGCACGCGCCGCAGTCGGCTGTCCCCTTTCGAGAGCGCTCAGTCAGAACTGTTAACTGAACTGGGCGCTATGAAATTTTAATTTTGACAACCAGATGAGGATGGATGGCCTCGTCCACCCATCGCCATGTGCATCAGAGACTGTGGTGGAACGAGAGTGAGAGAGAGAGAGAATGCGAGAGAGCCTTGTGGACCAGAGGAGGGGCCTCTTGGAAAACCACATTCACATAGCTGGTTTGGAGTCACATCTGCTTTGCTTGACAGACTTTCAGGATTCACCCTGAAAGTATCATTCCGAATACTGGAATAGAATCTTTTTTTTTTTTTTTAATCACTCAAAGATATGGATCAGATTTGCTGACCCGATGTTTCATTCTTCATTGTAACCATCAGCTTTTCGTGTGGACATTGATTATTGCATTCGACGGGTCTCGTTGATAGATTTGCAATCTGCTCATCACAGGTGGCTACACCAGACTGGGAGCAGCACCAATGATCACAAGGGTCCCCCTCCAGCTTCTTTCAGCCAATCCTGGAGGGGCTGCAGAGCTGATGTCTCAGAGGGCGTGCGGCTGTTTGTTTTGTGGAGTCGTAAAGAGGCTTACTTCATCACGGTGAGTCACACCCTCTCCCAGTTCCTAGTTATGCGGGGCACTATGTTGGAACCCTGTTCATCTGGATTTGATTATTTCTGTCTGTTTGAAAGTTTATCCTACTGGGCTGCCATTTTTTTTCTGGATTATTTTGAAATCTTAACATCAATCGCCAAACCTTCCTGAGTTTAGCATGAACGCTATTACATGAGCAGAATAGCGTCATAAAAGTCTGATGTCCCATGAAAAAATATGCTCGTTAACCAATGGACTGGGTTCTTGGAACTGGAGGGATATAAAACTGCTAGAATGCTGCTGCTCTCAGTCATTGGAGATGGTTATCTGACACGGCAAGAGCAGGAGTGTGAGGGTGAGAGATGGGGAAAGAGTGAAAATGAAATCTCTGCAGGAACTGCTTGACCTAACACTGCATTTACACTCATCCAGTGCAACTATACCCACGAGATGGAGTGGTTTGTCTGTCCCCGTTCCTCAGCGGTGCGTCAATAATCACATTCATCTCCTTGGGCGCAGCTGTCTGCGATGTAACCTCACTCATCTTTCTTCATCATCGCCAGTCGGCCACAGTACGGATCAGCAGGAGATGCTAAAGTGACACCATGCCCAGTGTTGGCCTCTGCAGATCGAAGCCATCTAATCCTCTTATAGGTCAAACCTACACGGCCTGCGATAGCATTACTGCGGGAGGCTCGTCATCACTGGCACACAAGCAGCAATTGAGGCGACCATGAAGCCAGGATTGTTTCTTCAACCCAATCAGAAATTCTGTCCTGCACATCGTCTATGGGGAACGAGTAATGTCAATACAGTAAATATCATAGTTCATCGTTTGCGGCCCTGTACATTGCAGATTTTCAACCGATTGTTTTCGTAGTGCCAGTATACTGTCATACTAAAAAAAAAAAAAAAAACATTTAATACATATACAGGGCTCCAGACTAACTTTCTTTTTTTTTTTTTTACTAGTGGCCCCTAACCTGAATTTTCACTATATTTAAGGGCACACACTGTAAATTGACTGTCAAAGTAAATATTCAACCCACTCATTTTCCCTCTATTACTGAGAAATAGGTTGAAGGTAGGAGCAGAAGATTGGCAGCAACAAAAAATATTCAAGAATAACTGATTATTTAAAAAAACAAAAACATCTTCACATTTATTGATGGCACTTGGGTGAGTAGGTGAAAAATGCCACCATTTAGGGGCAGTCTGGATCAGCAATAGATACATTGTAATATTCTAAGTATGACTCGTGTATGCCAGATTTAAGGCAAAACACGGTGTGCGTGCAGTCATACAAAAAAATGCTATATATTCAATTTTGTATTACTTTTAATTAACTTGCCATTTTTTAAATTCGTAGATGAGTTGGATGGGAAAAAAACATTTCTTTTGTTTCCATCGCTTTGTTAAAAAACAGGACGTTATTTCAATTCAACAATCTGACTGATTATGATTCAGTTACTGGTTCGGTCCGTTAAAAAAAAAAAAAAAAAAAAAAAAAAACTGGCACAACTGTTGATCATTGTTTTCCAAATTCAAAGCAGATGTTTGCAAATGTCTTATTTGGTTGAGAGGCTGAAATTCCGAGGATTTGAACTATTTTAAATTAAACAAGATCTCTAAATGATAGTCGCGGATTACTTTTATAATTGGGGTTAAAAAAAAAAATGTTGACCAATCTTTTTTTTTCGATGCAGTGAAAAGCATGTGAGGGTCAGTCATCAAATGGAGGTTGTTCCTGATTTTGCCACTGTGTTTGGGAATCACTACTTTAATATCGGATCAGACCTGCAAGTACGAACAGTGCGTTTTTACACGTGTCGCTATTTGCTGGCCAGGCATGAATAGTAAAAATGTTTTCAGAAATAGAAATGATTCAAAAATCAAAACCTCCAAAATGCAACCCACACATTGTACCCTCCACATATGTCCACCATGCTTTCTCATCTTCTGGGGCTCAAATATATGAACTCATCCGTTCCAGTGTGTGAAGCATGTTCGTCAGGACCGGAGCAAAATAATATTACACAAAAACACAGTGAGCGAAACCTCATTTCAAATAAAGCAAGTATTTGTCTGAAGGTCAAAAATTTTCAAATCTTTAAAACCACAACGAGGTTTGATTTTGTTCTGCATTCTTGCTCTGTGCCTCACAACCATACTTCCAACACAATAAGCATCCACATAAACTGTGTCTGTGTGTGCTTGCGTTACATTTCGTAGAGCATATTTTTTCTGCACAAAACAATGACAAAGCTGTGGAAAACTCCTTTCCAAATTAAGCTTATAACCTCGTCCTGCTTTTGCTTCCTCGTGGTTTCACTGAGGCCTCTGTCCTTCATTATGTCCTCACACGGTGTTGAAAGTGCAGCCAAATAAGAAGTGCGTGACTGCAGAATCCTTGTGCATATGTAAATTGAAGCATGCTCGTGACTTGTTATTGTTACAGTGCAGCTATTTTTTTTCATGATTGCTTACAGTCGGCTGTTGGGGTCAGGGAATCGGTATGACGTGTTCTGGACAGCGAGATTCTGCTGCCTTCTCTCTCGTCTCCTTCATTCCGTCTTGCACTCCTGACTGGTTGCATGTCTGATCCATCATCACAGACAAAAGGATGACAATACGCCCGTCTTAGAAAATCAAAGAGGATGAACTTGCAATTATGGAGATGAATTTGCGCTCTGATTTATCTTACAAAGCTATTTTCTTTGATATGCTTTGTTCTGCTTCTGTAGGCTCTCTGTCGAAAATGAAACCCTTTCTTATCGGTCTCTCTTTAGATAAATGGAGGAAAAGGAGCGGTGTCGGAGCAGGTCTCCAGCTCGGAGGGCAAGCCGGGTTCAGCAGGTGGTGGGAACCATAATACGTCGCACCCGAGAATCACTCAGCAGGTACAACTCGTCCCAGTTTGGCAAATGTAAAAACACAAGCTTGTTTTAATCTTATTTCACTGTTCAGCAATTTAAGCTGTCTGAGACATGTCATAAAACCGCCTCTTCCTCAATCTGTGGGTGCCGTGCAGGATTATGTTACCTCAAGATTGAATGTCTGGATGTTTTCAGACAATAACAATAGAAAATAGTGAGGTTGGATACATGTGCGTGAGGCTGGTTTGTTAAAATGGATGGCTGAAAGGAAGTGGGTCAGCCACAACGCTACATTTGCTAGCAGTTTTCTTTCTGCCTATTGGCTGTGTTCACACTGCAGCGCAATTCCAGTTTTTTTGCCCACATGAGACACTCAGCTGATTTTTTTATATGCAGTGTGAACAGTACAATTCAGATTTTTTTCAGATCCGACATATAATCATCAAAATCCCAAAATGATGGTTCATTTATTACGGGCAGCAATGACAAGACGTCATCTTTCGTTGACGTCTCTCTGAAATGAGGAGATTGAAAAGCGTTTTTTTTGAACCTCCTCCCACATCGATCCCCTGTTTATATAAGATGATAAAAAGATGAGGCCCTACACACTGGACCATACTTCTGAAAATACAGTACTAACTTGTTACATCATCTTTTGTGCATGTCGGTTGTGCTTTGTGCGCATGCATGTCACATCACAAACGCGTTCCCTTCACAGAAGTCACATTTGTGTTTGTAAAGTTAAAGAGTGCATAAAAAGATTGGACCTAATGAAAAATCCCAAATCGGGAATCACACCCTCAAACGTCAACGTAGCCTTAGAGTCGAATTTATCTTAATTTACATTTTTACAAGAGGTTTTGGACAATTCCATCAATCAAACTTTGTTGGAGCAGTTTGGGAAAAGTGCTTTTCGGTACACCATTGCACAGAACCTGAGAGCCCCGGCCCTAACCCCATCGAAAAACCTTTGGCATAAACTAGACCACAGACTGTGTGCTTATTGATTTCCAGCCCAAACATGCCTGTCGCTAATAATTGCTTGACTGGGCAGGTACAGTACATTGTCTCTTTGGTCCCCTCACCACCCCATCCCACCCCAGCCCACAAGTCTCCGTATTATGTTTTTACAGTTTCCCTCATGTAACTTCTCACCCCCCTCAGAGAACGGTTGCTAGGTGATGGGAGGCCTCAACGTTCCAACAGTCTGTCCAATCAGAATTACCAAGCCAAGCTGTCACTGCAGATCACAAGGGATCCTGTGCTGGACCGAAGTACCGGACATGGATTCGCCCTCACCACCAACACACCCCTGCTGGTCAGGGATGTGGCCACAGGTACATGCAGTGTTGAGCGTGCGAAAGAGCCTGTACACATTGTCCACACTGGTCTTTTTAAGTGGCCACCTGCTTTATGTAACACTTCACAACCTCTCTCCTCTCTCACACACCCCCATGCACACATGCACGCACACACATTGATTGTCTTGGCATTCAGGCTGCCGGGCTTGGTGCCAGAGGTTTCCCCTGAACGGTGGCACCTTCTCAACCTTTCTAAATTCAATCACTTTTCCCTTCGCCAGCTTTTGGACATAAAACAAAGAAAAGATGCTATACTGCTTTTGTCCGTGGCTCAATGTCAGGGTGTTAATTGGTGCCTCAAGTAAACCCTTTATAGGTCACTCACTGTAATACTTAAAATAAAAAAAATAAAAAAATCAACCACTGACACTTAATTGAGGAGATCATAAGACCGTTTTAATTTTAGGACGAAGAAAAAGGTTAAAATTGATACCCACATATAATGCGATGATGATAATGATTGTTGCAATGCTCCATTGCGAGGTGACGATACAAAGTGACTTGCCGTGCACCTATTGGCCTCCAATGGGGATTTAATCCACCATTTAATGCCACCACTATCACGTCGTAATAATATTCAAAAAAGGCAATGTAACGGCACGCATCTACTTCGTAGTTCAGAATCAACATTTACCTAATATCATGACAAAAACATTAAAAAAAAAAAAAAAAAAAAAAGAAATCAAATGAATCATAAGCATCAGGGATGCTGATTATTAAATGTATGAATGTCATTATGGAAAGGCTACAGACATGTTTTGCTAGTCGAAGTTGGCTGCAACAAGTTTTGCTCACACCAACCAATCAGAGGATGGACAAATGCTGACATCATTGAGAGCCAGTGCCCGAGCCCAGTGAAGACAAATTTGAAATTTGATTGGTTAAAGAAACCGTCCCTGTTAAGTCCAATTACCCCATGGGGATAAATAAAGTTTCCTGAATCTGAATCTGAATCTGAATTGCTAATTTCGCTGAAGTTACATAGGCGAGCACGACTGATCCTGGAGCCCAGAAAAGAATAGCATGAAATGGCAACACAATAAAGGCTGAAAACTGATTGCATAGATATAGTCTTCTGTCAACATCGACTGGAAGCACTTCAGCCAAGAGAGACCCAACAAAAAGAGGAGAGTCGGGAAGATACAAATACAATTCCATGGAACAAATATTACAATTTGTGTAGTCAATGTACCTCAGTGCCCCTGATAGTGTCCATCTGAGAAGGCCTTGCTGGCCCTTGCAGCTCACCACTGACATTACCAAACATGGTTCCTTGCCCAAATAAAAGGGTAACAGAACAAGGGGATTGCACGAGGGACGTAGAGAATATGAGGCAAAGATGTTGGCCAAAATGCAAAAAAAAAAGTGAGGAAATCATGTGATATTGACATGGATGCTTGACATGGCTGAAGCTGAAAGCTTTTTGGGGACATTTGTGGATTAGTTTGACGCATGGACAACAAAGAGGAAGGGAGGGCTCTTAAAAAACTGCAAAGATCAGGATATTAGCAGAAGTGACACATAAACCCGACGGGGGAGGGGTGTGCTCTTGTGCGGCATGAGTGAGCCTGAATGTGTGCCAACGTGTGCGTGTACAAAACTGCATGCATCTCTGTGGGCAGACGGGGCTTTGCCAGGCAGATGGGGCGTGCGAAGGGAGCGCGTGGGTGCATGCATTTACGCATATGTGCTCTCCGTGCGTTTTTGTGTTTGCAAGTGAGCGCTAGTAAGTGTCAGCCCAAACTGCTGCGCCACCGTTGTGCTGCTTGCCTGAAGACAAATGAGTATAAATAAAACGAGAGAAAGCCATGTGGAGCCGAGCTGGAAGAGACCGAGAATAACTGTAACCCCTCATGTCCTGGAGAGCTGTTGAGTCAGCCATGTTGAATAACCAAAAGCGTCATTTTGTGCGTGTGTGTGTGTGTGTGTGTGTGTGTGTGTGTGTGTGTGTGTGTGTGTGTGTGTGTGTGTGTGTGTGTGTGTGTGTGTGTGTGTGTGTGTGTGTAGCTCTCCTTTAATCTGTACTAAAAGTATACACTAGCCCACAAATGCAACCAGGACTGATTTATGCAAGCAACATATGCTTTTGATTTATTTTGTTGTGTATGTGTGTTTGTATATGTATGTAGGGAGTCCTGCAGATGGGATACTCTACCCAGGCGACCAGGTGCTGCAGATCAATGATACAGTTCTGGAGGATTTGAATAGCGATCAGGTGGAAAACATCTTAAGGTGAGAAGTGCGGAAGTACTTTCATCCATCCAGGAGCCGACTATCGGCTGTCCCCTACTCCTATCGGTCGATGGGGAGTTTTTGTGGCGGCCGGCTGCTATAGCTTCAAGCAGGGCCGAGTTGTATATTATCACAATTGATGCATGGTTGGGCAGCCACTTAAGAGTCCCAGCTACTGTCGACTACAATAAAACAATAAAAAGTTTAAGTTCCATATTACATTATGTCCCCTTTAAGCATGGAATGAGAGGCGAGCTTGCTCTCACTCAGAAGGAAACAGACTCACTGCCTAACTACTTTATGATTGACTGTATTACATGTCCTCTAATTAAGCCACCGCATCAGATCAATTAACCTTTCCAGTCACCAGGCCAAGTGTTGCGCCACCATGCGCGTGTGCGATGTCATTTGATGATCTTCACTGTTTGGCGGACTATGTCGGGATTGATAAATGTTGGAGCGTGTGTGTGTGTATGTGTTGCTCAGCACAGCTTGGAGGGGAAAGTGCTTGCTTGACAACTGAAACAAAAATATCGTGTGTGTGTGTGTGTGTGTGTGTGTGTGTGTGTGTGTGTGTGTGTGTGTGTGTGTGTGTGTGTGTGTGTGTTGTTTTTCTGCACAGGGACTTGGAGGACTGTATAACTGTGACGATCCTCCGGCACATGACCGTGAGTACAAAGAAGACATTGATGTACTTCCCTTGACACGCCTTCACGTGGAGTCATTGCACCATGGCGCATACCAACATATCCTTTTACTGTATTTCAAGCATGTAGCCTCAATATTAAGTGCCCATTCCAACTTGCTCCCAGTTTACAAAATACAGACGTACAAACAGCAAGTCATGTTGTTGGTCGAGGAATGAATTGCTTTTGTCCTGCTTGAGTTCAGCCAGTGTGTTTCCCCCAAGACAATGCCACATGTGTGTACGTGTGTTGCAGAATCCCAAATCATCCATCATGTCAGCAGAGAAGAGAGCCCGTCTAAGGAGTAATCCAGTTAAAGTGCGCTTTGCAGAAGAGGTGGTGGTCAATGGGCACACTCAGGTGACAACATTTCACGCCACAAAGACTCTTATATCAATCCAGTTTAAAAAATAATAATAATAATAACAATAATTGCACATACATATTAGTCTTTGGTTTAACCTAAAAAATATTAAGAATGAATAAGTTCGGTGATTTCTACTGTTTTTATTACCGATTTGCTTTACTGTTTGTTGTATATGTTAATTTGCTCCATGTACAGCACTTTGTATGCAGCAATGGCTGTTTGAAAGTGCTCTATAAATACAGTTGAGTTGAGTTGAGTTGAGAATAAGAATAATAAATGCTGATAACTGAAATACCAAAAAAAAATTCAGAGTTCTGTTCACATGGACAATAAAGCCAACATGCACTTTCTTCCCCTTTGTTTACATTCTCAATGCAGCCTTGTCCTGTTCTTTCTGTTCTTTTTTTATTCTCTCCATCAGGGAAACTCTCTTCTCTTCCTGCCCAATGTTCTAAAAGTCTATTTAGAGAACGGACAGACCAAGGCCTTCAAATTTGACCACACCACCACTGTCAAGGTATGTTCCGTACATGAACTCCAGTGTGAAAAGGGTGTGCAAATTCAAGGGTTACGTTTCTTTTAATACACAAATCCTTAATTGAGATCACCGTCATTTAAAGAATAACAGTCAATTAAATGCAACAAAGACAGCACGTGTTATTCAGCCATCTGTTTTGTGTAGCACTTGTTCCCATTTGAGTCACAACCCATAATCAATAAAATGATCCCGGTCATAGAGTGAGTTAAGTTCCAAACCAGCCACAATATAGAGACCATGTCAAACCTTTTTTTAAAATATATTTTGAGCCTTCAAATACTCCTCACACACACTTTAAACACATTGTAAATTTATTTGAATGAAACTTCTAAGCATAAAACATCAAGAAAATACGTAGTAATATTGGAATACAAATGAAAAAAAAAACATTTGTTTGTTAGTTTAAGCCTTCGAATCTCCGAATGCGGTATTCACATTTTTGCTTGTTTAAAAGCACTGGGGAAAAAAAAGCCAATTATTGGGGCAGGGATAAATGAACCGCAATATAGCAAAGGATTGTACTCAGAAAACCAAATAACACTGATTGATAGGCTCTCAACTGCTACGCAGTACTCTTTGTTGGAATTAAAGCCCACTGAAAATCTGACAGTCTCAATGCCTTGAACCGGATTTTCGTTTCAAGAAGCCTGAAGTTGGAGGACTGTCTTTTGTAAGATTCACACTGCATGACATGTCATGATTGCTCAAGAATATTCAAGGGTGGGTAGACTGCAGCTGCACTCCAATGACGTGATGGTAAAAAGCAATTAATCGGATGGCTTCTGAAGGAGGAAAGAGGGGGAGAACGTTCCAGTGTATGAGCTTAATGTAAGAATAATAATAATAATAATGAAGGTAAAGCTGTGATGTATCGCATCTGGTATTTGTATATGAAGTTTAAAAATAAAACACTATTTTGTTAACAGCAGGTTTTGTGTTTTATTGCTTGTTTTCCTCACCACAGGGAGGCAAATGTGAGCGAGACAATTTGCACTGACCATCTGCCATCAGCAGACTGGAGTGAATTCTATTTGTTCAAGGGGGTCTCACTTGTTGTTTTTTTTCACCATTCCAGGATATTGTTCTGACTCTGAAGGATAAACTCTCCATCCGGGCTATCGAATACTTTGCCCTGGTGCTCGAGCAACAGTACAGCATCACCAAACTACTGCTGCTGCATGAAGATGAACTTATACAGAAGGCAAGGAAACACCCTGCAAACAAATCAACTGTATATAGGATGTTTCTTGCTTTGACTTTCAGAACTTGCCTTAACGTTTCCATCGCTGTCTCTTGTCTCCATCAGGTGGTGCAAAAAAAAGACTCCCATGATTACAGATGTCTGTTTCGGGTGTGCTTCATTCCCAGAGATCCCACCGACATGCAGCAGGAGGACGCCTTTGCTTTTGAGTACCTGTTTTTACAGGTTAGAAATGAGCAGCTCCTGCTTGGCTCGTCATCATAAAACAAATTTAGTACTATAGTTTTTTATTGATTACTTGTCAGTACACTGAGTGTTTCTATCATACCTAGATTTACAATACATTTTGATGAAATATTGTCAATTGGAAGCTGTTGTATAAATCTTTGAGAGGTTCCTGTTATATTCTTTGCCCAAGAACGTGTACAGTGACATCATCTCCTGTGGAAAATGACATTAGTGTTCATGCTTGAGACGGATTTCAAGATGGGTGACTGGCAGCAAAGCAGTGGGTTGCCCAATTTTGTCACACCACATTTCATAGGGAAAACACTTGCCGTATTGATTTGTTGCTGAGTCTTTGCCTCTCAAAATGATTGTGTGTGTCATTCGAAGCGATAGATCAGGGATCCAAATGTTGCTTTTATGTACAAGCATGCACATGTATTTTCTATTTTTACATCTGTGTCCAAAGTGTTTGTTTCACCTTGCAAGCCTAAACATTACTTTGCACTTATGTGTGTTGATTACACTTACATAATTGGTTTGTGCTTCCAGAGTGTTGGCGATGTACTCCAGGAGCGCTTTGCTGTAGAAATGAAGTGTAACACTGCACTCCGCCTTGCCGCCCTGCACATGCACGAGAGACTGCATAGCTGCGGACTGACCAGGACCTCCATCAAAGCCATTACGTGAGTGTTCATGTGCACGGCATATGGTTCACATTGATAGAACACACTTCAAGCTAATCTACATGACTCACAAAAAGTTGGGTGTATTGAGATCTCAGGTGAAATGCCAGCATGAACCTAAACTGCACTATCACTCACTTTGTCCTCTAAACTTTTGAATACACATTTCCAACGATTCAATGGCTCGATACTTTTTGCACAACTAGCCGTTGTCTAACAAGGCGCTCGGCAGCAAAATTCAAAACAGGTCTTCCATCCACAAATCCAGCAATGCATTTTCCGAGAACCTCCACTTGTTCTTGCCTTTCTGTGACTCTTCCTGTCTCTGTATATTGCTGTTGCAACCTGCTAATGACACTCTTTAACACTGCCAGCCACTTCCCTCTGAGAGCATCCTGTTTGAAACCTTGCAAAGTTTACAAATTGTTAGGGCTTGGTCTCATGAATGAATGTAGCAAACACATTTCTGAGCAGAACATACCACAACAGGCCTCTACATTATGAACACTAAAACGATCAAAATATATACAACCCAACTAGTGAACAATGCGCTGTTTTGATCGTCAGCAAGTGTTTGATTGAGCAATTTTTTCAGTGGTGTGGGGATACTTTCGAATCCTATGCTCGGTGTGCTTATCATTTCTCCCTCTGTATGATTACAGGAAAGAGTTTGGCCTCGACAGCTTCATTTCTCCCACGCTGCTGAGCAACATGAGGGAGAAGGACCTGAGGAAAGCGATCAGCTACCACCTCAAAAAAATTCAGTCTCTGTTAGAGCCTCGCCAAAAGGTACAAGTTTGATCGAGGGGCCAGAGGATCCAGCACTGTGTAAAAAGTTGGAGGGTTGGATGAAAGCTAACCTTCCAGTAATTTTAGAGTGATATATGGATTGGCAGCCTGAGTAGTCAGGGTACATTATGGGATCTACTTTATAGTTAAATTGGTAAAAGGAGTGGAGGACATTATGTTGCAGAAATTTTTTTTTTTTTTTTTAAATTTCTCTGACCGTCTGTATTCCCTGTGTGTTCTCATCTTTTGTCCTCCTATCCCTCACACCTCTGTTGTTGTAGGTGATATCTGCTTCCCAGGCTCGTCTGGCCTACCTCACTCAACTAGGAGAGCTTGTTTCTTATGGAGGAAGATCCTACTCAGCTACAATGATGGTAAGGGTGGAGAGCATATAATTTAGACGAACAAAAGTCTGCTATCTTAATGCTAATTTAGAATGTGAAACACCGTAGACAGGCTAATGGAAATTAGCATAGATATTACAGTAATTTAAAACTTTCGAACAATTTAGTTCAACACACACAAACACACACACAGAAGCAACACAAACACAGATAAGATAAAACAATACTGACATGTACATACTATATTTTCTGTGGTCTGTGGGAACGATGACTATTAGTGCAGCTTTGTAGGGGGAAAATTTGAGATGCAGCGGGGGCATGAACGATGACCTGTAAATTAGCAGGGGAACTTTGCATCTCCTTTTTGTTTACCTTCTCGCAGTGTCTGAATACTTGTTAAAGCTTGTCTAAGCTGATGTTTTCTCTCTCATCAACACTCAGCTTCAAGAAAGGGAGGTCTTGGTCAGCCTGTTGGTGGGATCCAAGTATGGCATGAGTCAGGTCATCAATCACAAACTTAACGTAATCTCTACAATGGTTGAGTTCAGCAGCATCAGCCGCGTGGAGTTGCTTTCTGAGTCGGACAAAGTCAGTCTACTGCGCATCTCTCTGCACGACATGAAGGTATGCAAGTTATTTGCACATGGACACGAAGAAACTTGGCTTTGTTTTTCATTCAAATGAAGGCACTTTTGTGCTGACACAGATTAGACAATTGATGCTTGAGTAAATATAGGTCAAGCATGCCTCCCGTCACACCCATGTAGCCTAAGGGAGCGTGTATGAGCGCCATAAGGTTCATTCACTGGACTCAAATGTGACTCTCTCTCCCCCTTTGTCCCACTCCATTGCCTTTTTCTCCCTTACCCCCCTGGCTTAAATCATTTCCGCTTTAAACTATCTTCTACAATGCCCTCCATCTCCCAGCCGTTTGCCTTACTGATGGACTCTCTGGCAGCCAAAGACCTAGCATGTCTGCTGGGAGGGTACTGCAAACTCCTGGTGGATCCGAGTCTCAATGTCTTCCGAATGGGGCGCCCCAAAGTCAGGGTGCACCGCATTTCTGCTGAAGAAGGTGTGTGTGGGAAGTTCACCGTAGTAGAGGGCGTGTGCTATGAATCCCTATCAAGTGAGCAAAAACTGTTTTAAGTAATCACTCTCTGACTTTGACCATTTCGATACGTGGGTTATTCCAGAAATGAAGGACAATTTCTCTTCCCCACGTTAAATTTCAAATAATCCATTCAAAAAATACAGAAACAGGCATACTCTGTGTAAATCATAGTTGTCCAAAGAAAACTGCACCAATCACAGCACTTGATAATGAAAATACGGTGCAACCATAAAAAGTGTAACAATGATGGTAGAGCGAGACAAATCTGTTTTTCAATTCTGGAATGACCCACCTATTTCTACCACGTTGATTTTTGCCACCAAGTATTGGTACAGATAGAGGAGCCACTCATGGGTATATAGTGAGGAATTGACACCGCATTTTGCTAACATATCGTTTATTGTGTTAGGTTATGTGTCTCGCTGCTGTAGTGACTCAGATGAGACAACGGATGAGGATGACCCAATGGACTCTCAGAATTACAAACACCATGACCCAGCAAGTCAAGACTGGGAGGAAAGACGGAGGGAGGAGGAAGAAAAGAGGAAAGAGGAAGAAAGACAAGAGAGGGAGGAGTCAAAAGGCAAACAGGAAGTGAAGATAATAGTGACAACAGAAGGTAAGGAATACGAGGGTGAAGAGGAACAAGGTGCTTCAGGAAGCGGTCTGCGTAAAGTGATGAATGAGGAACCGAATCCAGCGACCACTTGGTACCACACGGATCTACGGGTGACCGGCAGCTTTTCCAGCTTGTCTAGCAGTTCGTTGAGTGCTGCGCTAGAGGAAAGCGGTGCGACAGTTAAAGCTCGCCCTCATCTTGATACATCGAGAGAGAATCCCCAAACTTTGGATGTTCATCAACCCTACCTTCTGGAACCAAAACGCCTCCACGGCCCTTCAAGACCGACCAATCTTAATTATCGAGTCAGTGACAACTCTTGTCTTTGTTTTGCTGAAATCTCTAAAGCTGATTTCCTCTCAAGCCCATCAGGGGCCACTAGTGATGATGAAGAGGAGGAAGAGGAGGAGGAAGACCGGGGAAGGGAGGTACTAAGACGCATTTCTAAGATCCCGAGTTCGAGAGATTTAAGGATGATTGACAGCACACCTTTCGAGAGAGCGCCCATTAAAAGAAAGAAGAAGACCCCTCCCAAAGTGCCAATACGAACCAGCTCCATACCAGGTCACAAAGCAGGACAAGTTGAGCAGCGCCTCTCCAAGGATGAAAAGTCCCTTTTCCAAACGCCTTCTTCAAACCCTAAAGCAGCTCTGTTGGTCAAAGAGAATGTGTCAGAGTCTGAGGAGGAGTTCTTTGATGCACAAGAAAGATTCACTCCTCCAGTTCCAGATCTCTCAGGTTTGTTCATGGCATGTTTATCATAACTTCATGATGTCGTGTTTTTTTTTTTCAAATGTAGGATTGCATATTTTTTTTGTACTTGATGGACCTTTGTCAAAACCTGACTGGAGAAAATATGAACAATTATTGTTACTTTTCAATAAAAATTGCTTCTCTTTTGCAGATGTAGAGCTTGCAGATCGCCGGAATGCTAATCTTTTGAGTGGAACGTGGATTTCTCTTCCAGCAGCTATGGGAAACGAGCCGTCATCACCTCTCTTCAACAGAGTGCAACCTTCGAAAATAAAGAAAGACACAGAGGAGCATAAACATGCCACAAATACAGTCAATAAACCGTATCCTGCAGAGAAACCTGATGTTAAGATGAAACCACCATTGGCACCTAAACCCCAGCTGCCTCCCAAACCTCAGATTATTCCTCCCAAGTCTCCCAAGCATGGGAAATCATATGCCCACTGCAACGGGGATGCCTGCGGACGTCTGTCTTCTGACCTCCTGGAAATGGAGCCGGACACTATGGAGTTCAAATCAGTTACGCATGGTACGGGAGGGTTGCCTCTGTCGACGCCACTCATAACTGCAGTGCGATGTAACAAACAATCGTTACCAGTCACGGCACTGCAAACGAGGGAAGAACAGGCAAATAGGCCAAAAGGGAATGGACAACATGTTCCCAAAGAGAAAACATACATTCCTGACAAAAAGGACCTTTCTGAAGTGACAAAAAGTCATGGCACGATGAAAACCCCACAAAATGCACCCCTCATCCCTCGCTCAAATTCAGGTTCAAAGTTATCTGCTCCTCCGCCAGTACCACCAAAACCCACTTCCTCTTCAACAATAATTGCTAGCTCTCCAGTCTCTCCAACAGATCCAAACAAAAGCATCTTTAAAGACAGCACAAGCCCATCAAATGGTATCCACCCCTGGAGCAGCCGCAATGGCAGTGTCCAGTCAGGACCAAGAAGAGTCTCCGTGAGCCACGAGAGCCTGTCACCCAAAAATGCAGACGCATCAATTGCCACCTCCCTCGCCTCGAACACCTCAAAAGCAGTTATTGGCCACGAAAGTAGAGAAGAGCAAAGATCTGGGTCTGGCTCAGACCTTAGGAGTAGTTCTTCTAGCCTTGGAGGAAGACTCTCTGCCTCTGCTCTTAGAGGGAAGATTCAGGCGCTTCCCTGGTACATGACACGCTCGCAGGAGATTTTAGGGACTCTGGACTACCCCTCTACCAGCTCAATCAACGGGGATACATCTGGTTTTGGGTCCGGTTTGTCTGTAGCTAGTGGGCTGTCTGATACCAACAAGACCCCTGTGAAGGATAAAGAAACGGTGACCTCAAAATCAGGCCAGAGAGGGAATCTTTTAGAGGATGGAGCTGAGGTTGTCATAGCGACCATTAAGGAGGCAGAGGAAGTAAGCTCATACTTGAGAAAGGTTAATGGGACAAATGGGTCACATCCAAATCTCAATTTTGCAAGCAACAGTGGACACAATGTTTCATCCGAGCAACCCCAGTCACGGACGCACTCGGCAGTGGGAATGGGAGGCCTATCCAACATGCAGGTCGGGGGCGATTCGCCAACGTCTTCTCTTGGAGACGGCACCCCTCCGCAGCAGAGGGAGGCTTGTGGCTGCCGTACCGTTTACGCCAACTGTTTCAGTGGAGACAACGAGGATGGCATCAGCTTTGACGAGGAGCTTACTGTCTATGAGTTCTCCCGCCGCACGCGTCCCAAAACAACACGACCTCCTCCTGTCCCTTCGCCCACCACACCCACTCCAAATCCCAATATCCTGTCACTACTGAGAGACAACCCTCGTCCACTTTCTACTTTCTCCACTGCCTCCTCTGAACTCAGTCCCTTAGTTTCATGTCCGGTGTCGCCGACAACCTCACTCCGGGGTCCCCTTCATTCCCTTACCAACAAGAACTACGGTGCCCTGAAAGGAGGTTTCGCCTCCCTGCGACAAGATATAGATCAGCTTTTATTGGTCTTGGAAAAGGCAATACCCGAACAGATGCAAACAAACCTCCTGTCAAAGCAGGATAGTGCGGCGCCCGACCCCAATCACAATGGAAGTGAAGGCAATGCGACACAAACATGTACGGGATGCAGTCCCGGCAGCATGACGGAGGCTGAGAGGAGTCTTCTCCAAGCAGAAGCTCGACGATTGGCGTCCGGGTGTCAGCGGGCCACACGTGTAGGCTGGGCTCCCGATGAAGCCCTGCGTTCTTTATCTAACGGCTTCGGTGCGTTGGTTCAGCTATCGGCGGCATGCATGCGAACCAGTCCATGCTCCGACTGTGAGAGCTGCCAAAACGCAAGCTTGGACGATGACAGCCAGGAGCCCATGGACAAGTTGAAAGAGATTGTGGCTCTGTATCGAGAATTTGTTGGGGCTGTTGAGACAGCTGGAATTGGCGCTGGGGGCAAGAGTGTGGGACTTAATGGCTTTGGACAGAGCCAAGGAGAAGGTGATGGCGTCAGGCTTCTTGCCAAACGCTGCACTGTACTCATCTCGTCTGTGTTCGCGCTCACGCAGCTCTTCCGGACACCCACATTAGGCTCCTCCGACACTGCTAGTGGTGTTCCCCTCAACTTTTAACCTTCTTACCCCTCGGACTGTTAAGACACTGAATTTCGCGTACGAGAGGTGTAGGGCCCTTTGTTCTTGTACAGTAAGTGCCATGCACATGCACATCACACATATCTACGTGAAAATACAATGCCCACAAAACCCTAAATGAGGAGGGGAAACTTTGCCTGGCCTCTTTGTGGATGCGTATGGACTATGCATTTGTACATATAAGTTTTATAACTCTTATATTTGTCTTATTTTATTACAACCTGTGTATGTATGTAAGGATGAATTGTCCATTTATGTATTTATGTATTTATTTTTTACAGTATTTGCACCGTGGTCTGTGAGGTTCAGGTCTCTGGTGGTTAAAAAATATATATAAAACTATGGATGTCACTGGATTTTTTTTAACCTATTATGTCAGACAGTATTAATTTTGATTCATTCACCCCACAAGGTGTAATCTGTAAATTGTCTCTTTTTAAATTCAAACACCTACTCGTCCATTATAATACGAACAATCATAAATGCACAAAATGGAACCAACTTGTTTTGTCTGTGCAGGCTTGCACTTTTTTAAAGATTTTGTTTCTCCAACATAATAAAAAACAAATAACTTGGTATTGGAAAGCACCATTACAAATCAGGGAGAGTACTTCTGACTGTTACAGATTGCACCTTTTTACAAGGCACATAACCTTGTGTTAAGTGTTTTTCTACACTTTCCTCTGTCCTTACTGAGCATTTTTGAAACACTTCCATCATTCAAACATTATGCAGTATTACAATGTAGTTTTCATCCAAAGGACAGCATGTACATATATATACAGTAGACAGCATATATTTTCTGGAAATGTGAGAATAAGGACCGTGGCGTAAAACAAGGGAAGGTGTTTATGGTGAAATATTTTGGCATGTCAGAAAAGTGACTGTTGACGCTGTTTTGATGTAGCAATGATCCAAAGTCTTAAAACACCGATCCACAATTGTCTCCCATGTTTTCCTTTTTGGGTACACCATGTGCTGTAAACTGAGGTCCAAAATGTACCATTTTATCTCTACATGTCTTATTATCAATGTCACTCCTTTAGTTTTATGGCTATGCAAACGCCTCATCTCTCCATAGTCTTTTCGTCTTCTTGTGCCAACACTGAAAACAACAAAAACTGCATTACGTTTGTCCGACAATAATGGGTGCTTTCTTTGTTGGAAATGTTGGCCGGTGTCTCTATTCTGGAGAACGTAACTACTTGCAACATTCGGCAAAGTTGCGTGGCACTAGAATTTGTCAATATAAAGACTCCATACTGATATCTGGGAGTTGTCAGTGTTACAGTAACTTAAACTGCCTGTTTACACCACATGGGAAAATAGAGAACAACGTCTGCTCATACAAATGTGAAAAAGAAAGACGACATTGGTGAAGATGTCGTCTTACAAGTAGGTGACGGTTCATGTTGAAACAGCCACCAACCTTCGTTCGAAGCCTCCAATTGCGTGCCAACATCTGGAGGTCGAACTCATAACAGTATCGTACTGCTGTTGCATCTAACAGGCTTGAGCATAAAACCTGTGCCGGTGCCTGTGCCACCTCATTGTTTGTTCTCCTTCTGGGTTAGAGTTGTGCACTTCATCCTGCAGTCATGTTTCTGTACCCACAATTATGCAGATGTACCAAGATAAGTGTTTGGGAATAAATGACAAGTTGACCATTCATGTTTTTGACTGATATCAAAACATTGTTGTCCACTGTCTCTCTTTTTAATCATGAAACAGTGCTCTCAGGGAGCTATTCAAATAGCTAAATGTTAACTAAAATGTACAGCATGATACACCTTTTGTGTTGTCTCACTGTAATGTGGAGGCATTACGGTACAATGCAGCAAATTACAACCACAATTTCATGTGTATGTGTATATATATATATATATATATATATATATATATATATATATATATATACTTATAATTTTTTTAATAGTTCCTTTGATGGGGTTTACATCATAATTGTGGTCAGGGAATGTTTACTGCACAACTCTTGTTTTTGCTTTCACCAGGCAGCAAGGCGATTGAGAACATTTATAGCCTACACTCCCTTAAAGCACCGAGCTTTTAATTTTGTCCCAATGAAAAGAAGCACTTGAGCAGAGAGGCTTTGTAACCACGACAGCTCAGGCCTCCAGCCTCAGCCAGATTGCCCTTAATCTGATCGTCTGACTCTGTCTGACTTTTTGATTCAGTAATCTAGAAAGTCTGTAGCAAGGCACATGTCTAAAAAAACATTCTCATAGTAATACGATTCTGATTTCTGTAAACACAAAAGAAAACATGTCCCGTGTTCGTTGTAATTGACATTAAATGCTAAGGTAGAGTATGTACACTAAAAGTGAACACATAGTTGTGTGGGGTAAAGAGTGCAGATTTTCCAAAAGTTTCAGATGTGGCTCAATTCATTCATTTTCCAACTGCTTATCCTGGTTTTGGCACAAATAATATCAATTATATTGGCTCGGGAATTTTAATTTTAGATCATCAGGCTCACAATTTCTCGTCAGAGTTTTTGTTGCATCATTCTTGTAGGTTTGTTTGTTTTGACAGTTCTGACAATGTTATGGCAATGATTTATGTTAATGGCTTTGGGTTTCACAGAGGAGCTGAAAAAGTTTGGGAGACCATTTTAAAGAATGACCCCAGGAGAGGACTGACTTTATGGTTGCGATGGACAGGAATCGAGAAATGAACGGAGGCGGCACAGTAGTGGACTGGTTATCACATCCAAATTAGAGTACAGAGGTCCAGGGCTCGGTTGTGGGCTTCCTGTGTGGAGCTTGCATGCTCTCCATGTGTCTGTGTGGGTTTTCTCCCACATTACAAAAACAGGCAGGGTAGGTTGATGGAACACTAAATTGTCCCTCGGTGTGATTGTGAGTGTGAATGGTTGTTTGTCTATATGTACCCTGTGTCTTGTCCAGGGAAACCAAGACAAGTATTACAAAAAAATGAGATTTATTTTAGAAAAAGCATGGAGGGCCACCGTTCACAGATCTGTCAAGGGAGCCTTCTCTCTCTTTACGTCTTACGCTCTCATTTTATCTTGTTGGGATGTGGTGAAGGTCAGCGCAATGAGCATTTTGAGCAGCTACACAGAGTGCAGACGAGTGCTTGAGTAGGCAACTTTGCTTATCCGCAAAATAACTGGTCAGCATTCAAAGGTATAGTCAGCATTCAATAGTATGAACAGCTACTTCCATTTAGCGCTGTTATATGTCAAATTGCCATTACACCTGCGATTGACTGGCAACCACTTCAGGTTGTACTTCTACTGCCCAAAGTCAGCAAGGATAAACTCCAGCACACCCGCGACCCTCGTGTGGATGTGCGGCTTGGAAAATGGATGGATAGAGAAATGAACGGATGACTCAATGTAGTCCACAGAAACGATACAACATTCAGACTGACGAACATTTTATTTGGTTGTGAGGAACGGCTTGAGCCGTTTGTGCTTTAGGATAAAAGCATTCATATTCATAAAGCCCAACCATATAAAAGGCAACACTTTGTAGACTGTTGAAAATGAAACGCAGTTAAGAAATAGGCCAAGTGGTCCATTTACATGGCAGCTTGAGCTTTTTGTGCCACTGAACATTTTCCTCTGCCGCCATTATGGTTCTGTGCGCCCAAACAGCGCCGCCTGTACGCGTCTCCAGGCGGTCAGGGATGGCTGCATGCTGAGTGGCTGTAGCTACTCGAGTGTGAAATGTGAGCCCATTATGTCAACAGATGTTACAGACAGCAGAGGAGTGCAAGCGTGGCATGAGGAAGGACATATGTTGTGAATGCAGAGCCCAAAATAAATGTCAGTGACACACAAAAAGAAGAAGAGTCGTTTTTGAGCTCATTATATTAAATACTTTGCTAGTAATAAATACAAATGCAGCAGCAGTGCATGGCCATAATAATGGTGGGTTTATGTACGGCTGCTGACATAAAAAGACGCCAATTAAATGTACTGACAGGATGGACACTTAACATAGTTCTGAGGCTTACTCCTGGTCAAGGTGAATGTGGCTGCAATGATCCATCGAGTGAAATAAATTCAAGGCCAATCCATTTATTCCCCTTTTTAAACAATTCCTTGGGAGAATTCAGTAATGGTGGCGGTGATGTAGACAAATTAGTGATTGTTCTCAATCAAACCAACAGAGATAATGTCCCACAAAATACAAAACTCGTCAAATAACTTCTCCTTGACACTGTAAACAAAACAAAAAAAAGGTGCTGGGCTGGAAGTTTTGCACAAAGAGGAAAGCAAGACTTTTTTTTGTTTTTTGCATTGGACCCTTGTGTACAGTTGAAATCATGTGACAGTTACACAAAGTCATGCTCGTATACGGTCAGCTCACACCGAATGTTATCCCCCGCAAAGTGCAACATCATCTCTCTGGAAAAATCATCACGCCATATCTCCATTTGTTCATACATCGTCATCCTCCTCCTCCTGACTAGATCGGCCACACCATTTTCTCTCTCACACTCTCATATGAGCTTCAGCAGCAGCTCGTAGGTGGCGTTGATGATGCCCCAGGAGAGGAGTGAGCGGTGGTAGTTGAGGTGGGCCCCCCGAAAGAGCATGGCCACGCTTCCACCTCGCTCCCGCCACACCATGAGCAACACCTGCCCGCACGGCTGGAAGGCTCCGCCCACTCGAGACTGAGCCCGCGACTTGATCACGTTTAACGGGTAGAACATGATGCCGAGTGCCGCCCCAAGAACGCCCCCGCATACAAAATCGTTAACGAGGTGACCGGCCCGGCTGGTGGCTTCGGGGAGCTGTTCCTTTATGGGTCCTCGCAGCCCGAAGAAGAGCACGTTGCTCGGGCCGTTGCGGAGTAATATGGGCACGAGCCCACGGTAGCACTCCCGGAAACCGTACTCCGTCAGGAGTGTCCTGAAGGTGTGAGCCGTGTTGTTGAAGCGTCCGTGGTGTCGGTGGTCCTGAAGGAGCGTCTGCACACGCTCAAAGGGGGCCAGGAAGGCCTCCGCTGTCCCCGCCAGCGCGGCGGCAAAGCTTCGCGTGACCAGCTCCGGCACACCGCTGCCCTCGGCCCGCTCCAGAAGAACTCGGGAGAAGTCCTGGTACAAGCCAAACATAATAGCCACGGTGGTGCTCTTCTGGAGCAGCGGTGGGAGCAGCCCCCTGTACAGGTTTCGGAGGCCGTCCTTCTGGAGCTGCCGGACCGCCTCAACCGCCAGGACGCCGTGTAGCTGTTGGCGAAAGAGAACCTTCTGGATGGGAAAGGTCACCATGATGTTGGTGAAAGCCGCGATGGAGCCGCAGACGTAATGCTTTCCTTGAGGTCCCAGAATGGCGCTCAGAGGCCCGGCGGAAAGCAAGGAGTGACCTCCTTTGCTCAAGGAGGCCGACGGCGGGGGTGTCTGGGCTGATGGAGAGTCCATGGTGTCAAGGAAGACTCAGTGCTCCTTGAGAATCACATTAGACCTGCTCTCCTCGTTAAACACCTGCCATGACACAGACAATATTTTGTTGCCCGTACTAGAAAGGTGACAAATAATACCACATCAAAAGTGTTGTACATGAACAAGTTCAATGAACAAAAGTTCAAGAATTAATTCATATTTTAGGCAAACGGGAACTGAAAATGGTGTATTTTTGATTTGTTAACATATCTGTAAACAAGCTCATTCTGGGGCCAGTGAATGGTTTTTGAACGGCAGTTAATTTTTGTCCAAAAATGCCAGGTTTTCTCTTGTAATAATACATGGAGAAAAGCCGGCTAAACACGCTGTATCAATGTTAACCTAAATCATATGTGTTTCATCATGATTTATTTTATCAGTTAGCATCTGTAATGGTGGATATAATTAACCTATTAAGGAATTGTTTCTTTATTAAATTAATATTAATTTTTAAAAATACCCTCAATTTTATATGGCGATGTATACTGTTACTATCCAGGAAAGCAATTCTAACCATGATATGAATGTTGGGCTATATCGCCCAACCGCTGACAAGTCACAAAGAAAGGGTCAAAAAAACATTATCGCGCTAGCACAGTGGTTCTAAACCTTTTTAGAGGTACCGAACCCAACCAGTTCATATCGAACCCAGGTTAAGAACCACTGCACTAGCATGAAGATGGCAGCAAGCAAAACCAAAAGTAACCACTCAATAACGTAACTACAGTACACTGACTAAAATGAAATACATATTATAAAATGACTAAAAGCCTTCACGTTTTTTACACTAGGATGTAACTCAAGTGAAAAAAAAAGTTTGTTAAAATCGTATTTCAAAATTGTGCCTCTTAGTAAGACTCTACGTTTAAGTATTTTTAATAAACGGCTTATAATAACAATAATAGTCAACACTTCTATTTTTTTTTCGACTTTTAACGTGTATTTTTTTTTTTTTACAAAAACACGGTAGGCCGGCGGTGGGCTTCTCTACCAACAACAGGCGTAGCGGGTTATCTGGGGTAAACTCTGTCACCCATTACATCAAATGCCAATACATTATGTTCAAATATGGAGAACAAGTTTACACAGGCCAGAGATATCGCAGGGGTTAATCAGATCGTTACTCAACCTATAGTTGAGACGATTAACAAATCTGCGTAACTACGACGACATAGTTCACAAAGTTGCGGTTGAACGCTTACTCTGCAAACCTAATAAAAAAAAAATTCGGCCATTATTGTGCAAACTTTGACTTAAGTAATGCTGACGCTAAGCTAAGCGCTCCTCTACCTTAATGTCTTCGATCGACTTGGAACACGCCCTCTGCTTCCTTGCACTTTGTCCAGTTACGCCAGTTTTCGATCTTGAACAAAAAGAAAAGCTCCGTAAATGCAACTAGTCGTAAAACATGCAAGATTGAAAGCTGGAATGTGAATGTATGTAGAAAATGTGTAACCCGGGAGGTTAAAATTCAGAAACTGCTCCGGAGCTAAACGCGTTCGCTTACCCAATCGGCTATCTTGGCTACCTCAATCTTGCACAAACGAACTATCAAGGTGAATAATTATAGAATATAATTTAAGATACAATCACGCCGTGTCAGTTTAGCATGCTAGGTGGCTAACCTGACAGCCTCAAAATGGACAAGGCGCATCATGATGACAGGTTGTTGTGGACACCGGACGGACATTGAACGAAAAGAGACAAAGGGAGAACCTCCACGTGCAGAAACCTGCGGGCTTAAAGGGTGTCCTTACCTGTCGTGTGGACCGGTCGCTGTACAGTCCCACCGACAGGTGGAGAGCATCCAGTTTACCTCTCTGAAGAACAAATAGGCCAATGGTCTAGGTCGTGTCTGCAGCCCCAGTAACTGGTCCCTCTTCTTCTGTCTAAATTGTATCCACTGCCATGACTATTGGATAGCGTTCTCGCCATCTAGTGGATAGATGTGTAACTCTAATAGATGTCGTCAGATTGTACGTTAGTTTGCTCGTAAGCACTAAGTAGTCAACACATATGATTTTAGTGTTGTTGATGATGATGGTTATTATGATTCCATAATAAGAGAGGATGCTTGGATCTTGATGTGATAAGGTCTTAATATGCAATCTCATCTCCAAACAGAAACTATGTGTACAAAAGGCAGTTGCAAACTTGCATTGATTGTGTGGACTTTTCTCTTAGATGTCACTATGCACGTAACAGCAAGCCGAAGCATACGGCTACATTGATCTCCAATAACAAGACTACAACCCAGTATAAATACAAGATACATTTTCCCTGGGGTTTAAGGTGGAAATATCGTCGTTTATATCAAACGATACCGCATAAAATATTATTTGTGTATTTGGACACATTTTGGGGAAAAACACAGTTAACAACCTTGACCAATCATTGTCGTTTCCACGGATTCCATCAATCAGAACAGAGGGTCGCCAAATGACTTCCTTGTTTCTGATAGAAGTATGTATGGTGGTAAAAGTTTGGAATTTTCTGTTCTTTTATTTCACACATTGTGTCTCTCTGTGCGATCGGGTTCGTTTAATAATACAACTCCTGGTAAGAGTAGAGGTTCTTTATTTGGACTGCCGTCTTGGTCGGAGGCGGAAATCAATCACCATGTGTACATCTCTCGTAGACTCTTCTACGACTGACTCATGGCTGCGCATGCTCTGTGTGTGCTCTGTGCGCAGGGATAGCTAATCGAACAAGCAAATACGATTTGCTCATATCATTACACACATCGGCATTCGTTTGAATGCTGATCGAACTACCCTGTCGTTAGCAGCAGAATTTGTGTGTTCCAAAGTGCGGTCGTAGTTTTTTTTAAATTTATTTATTGGAGGGGGTGGGTGATTGTTTATTTTTTTTCCCAGGAGTTGTCTATGGCGGCCGTAAAGTGGAGTGTTTGCGACAGTCGTGTGGCGTCATCAACAATTCCTGAATGAACGACCGATGGGGATTATTTAAAATAAATATATTATCTGACCGTTTCTTTTATAATGCGTGTAATGTTACACGCAAACGCATACATGCTAACTGTTATCGAGAGGCGTAAATTAGAACACGCAATGAAATTAGACAGATAAAATAACCCCGAGTACTCGTTTAATAATGCTAGCGTTAGCCTTATAGTTTGTTTGTGATAGCTTAGGTTTAATTTTGAGAATGTAATTTGCACCCGCTCCGAGTAGGAAGAGATAAATAAGAATTCTGTATGACAGAACTGGACTAGAACGAGAGCTGTATCTGGCGCTAGTTTGTCGTCCTCGCTAGCGATAACTGTTCATCACAAATGTCAGCGCAAAAAGACTGCGAGTTTTTGGTCAAAAGAGCTCGGGAGCTTGTTCCTGATGACCCCTGTGCGGCTAAAGCCTGGCTCATAACTGCCAGAACGCTTTACCCTGCCGACTTTAACATACAGGTAAGGTCTACCACATCTCTTGCTGTACCCCCCACCCCGCATGGTTTTAGGTTGTTCAATTCATTAGGGACACTTGTACAATTTAAAGAAATTCAAAACGTGCTGTATCAGAGATTCTGCCTTTACAAAAGTAATAATACTTTTATTTGATTGCACTGTCAGCTCCACGTTCACGTCACCACTGTCAGTTATTTTAAAATGCAAATTTGTCCAACGTGTACGTGAGTCACAATAATACATTTTCTCCACAGTATGAAATGTACATTATTGAACGCAATGCAGAAAGGACAACTTGCGCAGGGAGATTGCTGTATGACATGTGAGTGACTTGCTCAGTGGTTCATGTCTTGGGGTGGAAACACTTTTTGAAGATATTTCGTCCATCCTTTAGGTTTTTAAATTTCCCAGATCAGCCCATTGTGTGGCGTGAGATAAGTGTCATCACAGCAGCTCTGCGCAATGACGCTCAGGACAAACATTCGCAGTTCCTTCGAGGTGAGAGAAACGTGTAGTTTCAGTTATGTTTCTTTGTGCATTGTAATGCTATACGACTATCCTTGAGGATTTAAAGCCTATTTTAACAGGCACAGTTTATGTTTGTCTTCACCAGGGCTTTTTGAAACACTGCCTGGTCGTATACAGTGTGAGATGTTGCTGAAAGCAACGGAGCAGTGCTTCAACACTTTGGAGAAGGCAGAGATGCTGTTGCTCCTCCTGAAACGCTTTCCAGAGTCCGTGGTCCAACACGGGGTATGTGATTTATGACAATACAGTGAAAAAAAGGGAGGAAATATAATTTCATTATCCTTTTGTCTCAAAAGGTGAGTCTCGGCGAGACACTGTTGGAAGCAGAGACATCTGAGAAAGTGGAATCACCCATCAACTGCTTCAGAAAACTTTTTGGTTTGTGAACACTTTAATTAGTGCTTGCAATCATTTTCTCGTGTTAAAAACGATGTGCAAAGTGCAATTATTAAAAATCGTAAACTTGAACATAGGGCACTGTATTACTTCTCAGAAATAGTATGAAATTATTGTTCCAGGGTCAAACTGTCCCCATCATATAACGCTTGTCAACTGCAAGTGTTTAAGTCACATTTTAACATTCTTAAATATCATATAGATATTGAAATAAGGCAGTGGTGTCAAACTCATTTTTCTCACGGGGCCCATTGTAGTGTTACGTTTCCCTTGGAGGGCCGTTATGACTGTAGATAAAGAAGTCAAAAATAATGTTTGATTCAACTATTGTTGAAGTTACTCGAATGAGCGAATTGGTAACCAGAAAATGCTTACAATATCTGTCTTACTTATTAGATGTGAGAATTTGAAATTTTGGTACAGGTTTTAGCAAGCATCATGGAAGAAGTTGACAAGTGTGATTTGCTTTCACGGGCCACATAAAATGATGTTGCGGGCCAGATCTGGCCGCCGTGCCTTGAATTTGACATTTTGAAATAAGATAACCACCAATATAAAAACAACAATCCTAACTTAAATGATGACTGAAGTAGTTGTGATGCAAAGGTAATATTGGTCAACAGCAAATTTTAAACCAGTGATGGCATTATGTGTCCCACAATGTATTTTTCACGCTGATTTAAAGAAGTGTCTTTACTTTTCTCTAGCATGTGAGGTTTTTGCGATTTTTAAAATTTTAAAAAAAATCTTTGACCTACAAAAGGTTGAGCGATACAGATTTTACCATGCGTTGTAAATTGTAGCGATGATGTTTCAGAAAGTTCATTTGTTGCTGAACCTAGTTTCTGTCTTTGTGATACAGTGTGTGACGTCTTTCCTTTGGTTATAAACAACATGGACATGCGCCTGCCAGCCAGCTTGATGCAGAAATATATCCTGAAAGCTGCTGAATTCTACATCGGTTATGTCACCCGAGGACCTTCACCCGATGGACAGATAAACGGTGACGTAGATCAGTGTGCTTGTTCTTGACTGTTTCTCTGGTTTCATTTATTCTGACAGCAGTAATATTAAGCTTTGTCTTTTTATTCTTTCGGTTAGCGTCTCAAGAAGGTGGTCCCCTAAAGTCTCCCAGTGTCTCCCGTGGCTCCCAGCGCTACGTTATAGGAGGCTTGTCGGAAAAGTCCTCAGTGGTCTCCGAACCTTGGGAGAGGCTGTTGGACCTGGTTGCTGTCGTCGGCACGCGATGCGAGTGGCAGGGAGACAAAGGGCAGAGGTAAGCAATCTATTGATGTCTCTGTATAGCTGTAAAAATGATCAAATTTAACGTTTGTCACACACATCAGTTATAGAGCAACACACATCTAATGCATGCAGTTTCTCAAATGGTAGCAGTGTGGGAGGTACTTTGAGCTTGTCCAGCCAATCATAAATCCGAGGATCCTCTGTAGTCCATCGGATTGAATATTTTGTGAAGCCCTCTCTCATCATCGCATCGATGCAACAAATGACAGTGTTTCCTAGTGTTCAACAATTGTTGAAATTTAAATACATTTGTTAAAATGTTTTTTGTTTGTTTGTGCACACTGTCCTACCTTGCAATTAATGGCCAACATTTATCGGAGCATAAGGAAAGGAAACTTAGGTTTTGTAACTACTAGGGGTATACTCAATAATGTTGAACACATCAGGATAGATTTTAATTTAAAAATAATTATCATAATAGGAAGGTTAAAAAAAGACAGAGACTTATACCTTTACAATATTTTTATAATTGTCATTGTATTAGTGTAGAACTGTAGTGCATAATGCCGAAAGCTTTTACGTAGCTAAATAGAGTAACCAAACTCTTAAAAAACACCTCTGTATGCTGCGGTGCAGTTGCACGCTACAAACACAAAAATACATATTTTGGTCAGTCATTACCTCTTTGGCAGTGTCAATGCAGTCAGTGCATTATTATTAGTTGATCTTTAGCTATCATATTGTGCAGCTGGACTTGATTATTTTGCCAGTGATTGTTGCGAGCTTACTCAAGTTGTAATTGCACCTTTGTTTTGTAGAAGCTATATTGACTTACTTCAGAGAGTGAAGGAGCTGTGTCGCTACTTACCGGGCCTGGAGGGAGACACCAGAGCCCGCTGCTGCAGTCAGGTCGTTATCTGCGCCGCCCTCGTCCTCTTCCGCAATGCCTTCCTCTACGTCTCAAATGTGCAGCCAGCGCTGTTCCAAGGTTGGTCATCATCGCTGCACACACACAAACATCGACTCACTATGTTTAACAGAATTAAACCTGACGACCTGTTGGTTTTATTAATCAGGCGTGAGTACTCTGAACTTGAGCCCGTGGATTCTAGTGGAGGACTTCAGCTCAGTGTACAATGATGTGGACGCGGAGAGAGGAACAGTCAAACACACGCACAAGAAACGCAAAATGGCCGATGGCAGAGAGAAGACCATTGTGAGGATAACACAAATGTACACCGATGCATTTGCTTGAAAAAGGGATCGTGTCTTTATCTACAGTGTCGGTGTATGCATGCTTGTGTGTGTGTGTGTGTGTGTATCCAGAGCTCAGATGATGAGGAAGGCTTGGGGAAGGTGCGTGGGCGACACATCTTGGTGAACAAGACCGAAATGCCCAACTGGTCAGAGACTCTGGAGGGCTTTTATACAGCGAGGGAAAGCTGGGACCTTCTTCACTCCCATGACACCCTTGAAACTGGTAATCACCTCCTCTGCTCTTTTATGTGTTAATGCTCCGTTATTCAATGCGAGTATTTCATTGGCACCAGCCTGTGGAATCTTGGTCCCAAGGCTCTATGTTGAAATGAGTTTGAGGAGCTTCATTTAAACTAAAGTAGTGCTTTTCTGCCATCTTGTGACATCTACAGGCAATTATAAACCTTTTGTGGTGGTGGGGGGTCACTTGCTCGTGCATTATTACTATTTGCAACGGAACACTGTCTCCGTTTCGAATGATTGTGTGACTTTTTATTGACATTTTTTTTTTTTTGTCGGTTGGGGGTTGATTTGTTCTTTTTACAGAGTTCAAAAAGATTTGTGCCTCTTGGAAGACCGAGAGCTGGCTGTGGTTCCGAATTTTCCTCACAGACATGATCATATACCAGGCAAGAAACTATTCCATAAACCAGAACAATGTTGAGCCAAGTAGACCAGTATGAAGTGCTGTCAGGCTACCGCAAACAAACACAAAAGTCCCTTCCAGAGAACGATTTTTCTCTGCAACGTTGTTCCAACTGTCTATCGTCTTGCTTGATAAGTGATGGTTGACCCTGTGTTTTCCAGGGACAGTACCGTAAGGCCCTGTCTAGCCTGCATCAAATGGCTGCCGTGCAGCAGCCTCCGTTGGGCCAGCAGAGTCCCTCGGGTCAGATCAGTCTGGAGCACCACAGGGCCCTCATACAGCAGGCCTCCTGCCACTATGCGCTGGGAGAATACAGGGTAAGCACAAGCATGCTTGTTCCGTACAATGTGAGTCATCTCTGCTGCCCCACTCATTCAGTTTTTTTAGATGGCCTGTGAGAAGCTTCTTGATGTTGTCAGCGGACTGGTACCCCCAAACCATGAACCAGTAAAGGCCTCCGAAGATCAGATGAGAGTCAAGACCAAAGTGAAGAAAAGTAAGATATTCATTCTTGGATTTTTCACGAGGCGATTTGACCAAATAACCAAATCATATGACTGATTATTCATTTGTCCAAACTAGGTCATGACCTGAGATTGCTCCCATGCACCAGCAATGCTGTGTTGCCTTTCTGCCTCCAGCTGATGTTGGCCTGTTTCAAGGTACTGTTTGTCCACGTTGTGCAGTTATAGTCATATGTACTAAAACAACCATTTTCTCCTTTTGCGCCACCCAGCCACGAGCCTTTACAGACACCCGAGATGACCTGTCGTTAGGTCACGTGGTGGTCCTCCTGCAGTACGACTGGCCACAGGGCGAGGTGCTCTTTCTAAAAGCCGTGGATAAGATCTGTCTTCAAGGCGGTTTCCAGTATGAGAATTTCTTCAACTATGTCACCAGTATCCTGCCTTACAGATTCTTTATTGTCCTTGCAAACGTAATCTGGATCCATTTTCTCAATGTTGTATTTATTCCCTGTCTTACCGATAAATGATTGATCCTGTGCCAAAATGGAAAAAAACAATTTTTGTGTTTTAGATGACATTTTGGGATAAAATATCTGTCAAACAAGGTTATGTCCTTACGCAGACAGAAAGAAAGTAAATTAAGCAATTTTTGTTTTGCTGTCAAATGACAAAATGAGTCAAATTTGACCTGAATAGGTTGTAAGTACTGTATTTTTTGGACAATAAGGCCCCCAGAGTATAATTCACACCAGTCAAAAAATGCTACATGAAGATGATGAAAACAAATGTAAGTCACACTGGAGTATAAGTTTCATTTTTTTCGAGGGAAATTGATTTTACGAAAACCGAGACAACCCAAAATCCCCGTTCACTCAACGTGGCAGCGTTTGGAAATTAATTTGACCGGTCACAAATTTATATCATTGTTCAAATGTGCCAAAATCATAGCAGCACCACACCCCGTGTGCTCTCTTGTCATGGATGTTACCCTCCTTGAGCTCATATCCTTTGTCAGACATCGACATGCTGGAGGAGTTTGCTTACCTGCGAACTCCTGACGGCGGCAGGATCCAGCTGGAGCTGCTACCCAATCAGGGAATGCTGATTAAGTAAGTGCTTCACATTCAATCAGTCAGCATCCGGTCTGGCATACCCCAGGCTTTGTTGGTTTGTTGTTCAGAAAGAAGGTCAACTTGATGATCAGTTTGTGGAGGACTTAACCCACAAAGATGCTGTCATAGGAGCGGGCTTTAAAAAGAGAAGGGTTGTACAGTATCTCATAAAAGTGTGGGACACCCCTTACATTTTTGGGAATATATTTTTTTAGGGGGCAACACAGGAGAAATGATATTTCACTATGTAGAAAGTAGTGAGTCGAGATGAACTATCACCGCAAAAATAACTCAACACGTAACCATCAATGTCGAAACCACTGGCAACAAAAAGTGACTACACCGAAGTGAAAATATCCATATTGGGCCAAAAGTGTTGATCATGGCCACCAATGTTTTTTTTTCCCCCATTACTACTCCAACCTTCTTGGGAATGGAGTCGACCAGAGTTTTACAGGTAGCCATTGGAATCCTTTCCACTCCTCCAGGACGCCGACTCGGAGCTTGTGAGTGGGTATTGGCAGTCTTCCTATAGCCTTGAAAGGAGGCCAGAGGTCACAAACATTTTTTGTGAGCCGCCACTTTAGTACCGAATAATGTGAAGGGTTACCAGTTAGATTGGGACTTCTGAAATACTAAATTGGCTAAAATTTGCTTTCAATACATGGCCATAATTAATGACACGATGAAGATGTGAAGGCACTGATCATTTTTATGATTTCTCACAATAATTACAGTTTGAATATTTTGAGCCACAGTCTCAAGTAAACTTTTGGAGATTTATTTCTCCCGTTGATTCCGAATCTGCCATCGTTTTTTTTCATTCGCGAATCAGGTCTTCATAATAGTAATATAATAACAGTAATATAATATGTAATATTGTAATCTATATTGTAATGTTTATGGAATTAATGGTTAGGTTCAGCAACAGGTGGAATTTTTTTTCTGAAGTGTCATAGTTATAAAATATAGAGGTAAACTCCATATTGTGCAAACTTTTGTAGGTCAGACTTCAAATTGAAAATATCTAAAAAAATCTGTAGTGCTGGGGGAAAAAATACTTCCATTTTTTGGGGGGGAAATCAGCGTCAAAAATACGTTAAAGGGCATATAATGCCATTTCTGATAAAAATTTGCTGTTGACCAGTGTAAATAATAACATGGTGAGGATGTGATGGTACTGATCGTCATAATAATTATCAACAATGATTGAAAAGGTAAGATAAGATAAGAAAAGCTTTATTAGTCTCACAATGGATACATTCCAATTCACAGCAGCAAAGTTACGAAAAGAATTAGAAGAACAAAATATAGGAGTTGCTGTAAAGGCAGCCACTCTCGCGGCACCATCTTGAAGTCAAAATAAAATAATACAACACAATACATAAGACACAGACAGTCGTGCGATCTTAACCACTTTTCTGCATCCTCTTTGTTGTATGAAGCAATTATAGATCAAAGATGAGGGATGTAGAAAAATATAAATTTTCAACTCTTTCTTTAAATCTCTTCATGTGTTTACATTTTGTAATGTTCACGTCTACAACATTTCTAAGAAATCACATTGTCTCATCACTGTTGAGTTACTTTTTGAAGAGACCTTCTTATGTAGAGTACCTAGGGCAACATGTCTTTTTCACATCTTTAGCTATTTGCCACGAGGTGACATGTTCAACTTCCAGTGACTGCTGTGAGACTATGAGAGCGATAACACGAACAACCCACACGACACCATGGATGGAAAAAATGGCTAATTGGGCCCAATATGGACAATTTCGCCTAGGGGTGTGCTCATTTTTGTTGCCAAGGTTTTAGACATGAATGGCTGTGTGTTGACTTATTTTGAGGGGAAAGGACATTTACACTGCTCTATGAGCTGCACACTGACTTCTCTCCAGTGAAGTAAAGTGTCATTTCTTCTCGATTGTCCCATGAAAAGACATAAAGTGTTGAGAACAATGCGCGGGTTGTACTTAGTTTTGTGAGATACTGTCTGTCAAATCTATCAACTTAAACTTTCAGAGTTGCAGACTTAGGATCACTGAAATGCAACCGCACTGACCGAGTGTTTGAATGTTGCTGTCCCTCAGGAACCCTAGGCCCACCCTGGGGTTGGAGTTAAACACCCTTCTGCTACAAGGGGTGCAGACGATGGACAGGTACCCCGGGCCCCTCCTACCACAGTGCCCATCCCTCCCCCAAGCACCAGTCACCATTCATTCCCAACTCCAAGGCCTGTCATACCCCCCTTCCCAGATTTTTATTTGGGCCAATCATTTAAGAACAAGTCGTCGTCGTCGTCGCCGTTTGGTTGATTTGAGCCATCGCTCGTCTTTCTGTGGTCATCACCGTTGTTAGTTAAGACGATGTCGTTCTTGTTGTACAGTTAGTTTCTTTTGGCCTTTTCACAGCACTTGGTCTCATTTCATTTGTGCTTATATTTCATGTGTACTGTCGATTGAGCTTGTTGCTTAATGGTATATAATTGATTTGGCATTCAAACATCGCTCTCTAAACGCAATGACTGTTTATCTGTGTTCTCATGTGCAGACACCACACAGTGACGAGAGGGATCACCAAAGGAGTGAAGGAGGATTTCCGTCTGGCCATGGAGAGGCAAGTGTCGCGGTGTGGGGAGAACCTGCTCAGTGTGCTGCACCGTTTCTGTATCAACGAGAAAATCATCATCGTCCAATCTCTCCCTTGACACATTCTCAAAAAGGAGGTTCAACAGGTTTTGTTTTTTGTTTTTTTTTTAACAGTAAAATGTGGAAAAAGCACTTCATAGTTACCACACTGGTATTTTGTTTTGGGGTGGGGCTTAATAATAACCATATATAGTTCCGTACTGGTGTGTTGGTTTTAACATGCATAACCACAACATTTCAAGTGGTTTTAATAGGATGTGATATTTTGTCAGAGGTTTGATAAAATAATTCCCATTTTGGTTTTCTTTGTGAGAAAAACATGAACTTGTTCTTGTCTTCTGATGCATTACCACTCCCACCATTGGGCACAAGATGGCAGCAACTAAAAATTGCATTCAAAGGAAAATGGTTAAAATGTTGGAAACGTCTATGAAAAGCCTTGTCGACAAACCCTTTGTAAATACCTTGCTGGCATTCAGAGTGAGCCACTTAAATAACCGCTTTTGGAGGTCCTTAGATTTTGCAAGTGTACTTGCCTTGGGGTGTACTTGGGTTCTTTTTATTTTGCTTTTGTGCATTTTAGATTGGCCTTAAATTGTAAATAAAGCAGTCAACAATCTTGGTGTATTATCTTGAATGAGATTTTTTTAACACACATTTTGTTGACTTAACAAAATGTTCATATATTCTTTGACAAGCAAACTGATGTGTTGTGATGTATAGTAATTTGCAACATTAACATAAAATCAATAAATACCAAATTTCACATTTTTTATTTGCCTCCTACTCATTTTTCTTTATTTTCCCAATGCAAACAACGATAGTTGCTTACTTCCACCATTTGAATGCAGAGAAGACAAAGATGTACTTTATTAAATTAGGTAGAAAATTTATGCTGGGGTGGGGCACAAATGACAGATTTTCATCAAGTTTACCAGACCCCTGCAGATAACGAAAACATTTCAAGTTGCGCAAAAAAACCCCAACACTTAAATATCCAAGAGTGCTTGAAAGCCAAAATCCAAAAGCAAGTGTCAATTTTCATCAAGAGTCACAGCCTGACCCCACAATAATTCCATTTCTATTCTTGTGGGACGGAGTTGATCAAGATTTAAAACTACGGGGTTTGGCCTCAACTCTGACAAAGTAATGGAATGAGATCAAACGGGACATATACAGACCAAGGCGTACAGTATTTTACCAAATACTGTATTGGGTTTTACTAACAAGCAGATGCAAATTCCCCATCTCATGTTAGCCCACCAATGTTTATTGGGTCATGCCTTCACACGATAGAAAATATTTCAGGTAAATTTTCTTCTCGGCGTTGCCGCCCCAAGCAACACCGCCCTGAACGGCCGCTCATGTTGCACATGCCAGAAATCACCAATGCCTCCAACATTCATTTTACAGACAAAACTGACAGAACAACTTGTCATACATTGCGTTTATTACAACTACCACAGGAATAAATACAATATTGACACATGGTTTAGTTGCACAATTGAAGCAGGGTTAATCTCCTCCCAAAATGTCTAAGGCTAATTTACATTGACAGTCCACTTGTAGGTAGAAGTTTCAAACACAAGTTTCACAAATGCCTTATTCACAAAAAGTAAAGAATATTGGGCTTTCAAGTGAAATTCCAAGATGAACCAAAAATGCACGATGAGCTTTACAAGGAGACTTAATCAGACCATGTCAAAATTTGACTGCACATGTAACCGTTGCATGTTTCAATGCACAACTTGTGCCTTCTAACAAGGATCAGAATGGCAAAATTCACGAGACGTTCAAAAGTTTTCAGGTCACCTGTAAAGGTTATAGAATTATCCTGAAATTTCATTTGAAATCCGACAATCCTGAACCTTTTGTGAGCAGTGTATTGTACGTACTGTATATATAAATCAAGGCAAGTGGTGTGTGACATAGATCAGCCTTTTATTGTGTGAGTACAGTGCAAGACTTTTCTTCATTGCACAATATTCGTTCAAATATACATGTTCAAAAAAATACAAGCACAAATAATTAGTACAGTCACACCAAAACATTTTACCCCCCCCCCCAAAAAAAATCTGCATATTCTATATGCTCATACCCAGTGGATAACAATGTGTCTAAAGAGCATAACTGGTTTTTAATTCTTAATTGGATTTGCATAGCCAAGGAAAAATCAAATCTGGGCAAAGTTTAGTTGGATTAATCTAATTATCTCGTGAGGAAATGACTGTCATTGTGCTTGGGGTGTGTGTGGAGGTGTCACAGAGAGGGAAAATGATTATTCAGCATAATGAGCTTCCTGTAGCTCCTACGCTCCAACTTCCAAGAAGAAAGTGACGCTCCCAAGGTAGCGGTCGGTGGGCGAGTCGTTGATGATGCCCTTTCCGTTCAGCTTGCACTGCACTTGGATATGAGTATCGTACTGCACTCCCGAGAAGCGCACGGCCACCACCGGAGACGAGTAGTTCACCTGACGGCCCAGATGTCAAGACATTGATTGTGTAACAAACTTTTTGAATTGATTGGTTGGTAATATGCTCTTACATGTCGGAGTTTCCCGTAGTAAGGATAGTACTTCAGGTCAAAAATACTCTTGGGGAAAAATTGGATTTCTCCCAAGGCATCTGGTGGTCCTCTCTACAGGAGACATTTGTTGAAAGAGACAATTTAATTTTCATTACTTCTTATAGTCAACCTTTCTAATGTAGAGGTTTCTCATAATTGCATTACTCTCTCAAGATACAACACACCTATTAAAAGGGGATGTTGATAGATACCTTGACTCCGCAGGTAACATTGACCGGTTTCCCTTGGCCAGGCAGGTATCCAAGAATCTAGAGGAAAAAATGTTTAATTTTTGTATATCTCACTATCATTGCCATAACACAGGGGTGTCAAACTCATTTTTGTTGCGGGCCACATTGTAGTTACGGTTTCCCTTGGTGGGTCGTTATGAATTTTGGGAAACCATCTAAATCTTTAATCACCTCCACATATTACATACACAGCGCACAATAAATTGATGGATAGACACTAGTTTTAAAATCAGAAGTCAAGAATAATGACTGACTTATTGTGGATTACATATGACAATTTGAAATTTTGGTTCTGTAAGCATCATGGAACTTGACCGACTTGATTTGCTTTTGCAGGCCATGTAAAATGATGTGGCGGGTCAGATCTGGCCCCCCGGGCCTTGACTTTGATAGTACAGTATACCATAACAGAACTCCTCTCCTTCCTTTTTCATCTCAACAGTCTTTTTTATAGCAACACTGTCACCTAGCGTACAGTTAGAGAACATAACACATTTCATCCGTCCATTCATTTTCTGTACTGTAGCTTGTTCTCATTCGAGCAGCAGCTTTGGTTTTTGGAATTTGGGAGGAAGCTGAAGAAAATCCATTTCGGCAAGAACACGCAAACTTCATGCACTTCTCGATTGTGAGGCAGACGTGCTAACCCAGGGGTGTCAAACTCATTTCACATGGTGGGCCACATACGGCCTCGGTAGATGTCAAGTGGGCCCGACCATTAAAATGATACCATACTTTGCTATAAATAACCAAAACAATATGTCTTTCTTTTGTTTTGGTATAAAGAAGCACAAGAACATTAGGAAAATGTTGAAATTTAACGAACATATCTTTTACAAAATATTTCATGAACCACCTTACATTTCCTTCGACAAATGTGCAATTTACTTTTATCATTCACATATATGCATTGCAACTGATCCCACTGATTGTACAAACTTTAACAAGTAATTGGTATTGAAAAATACAGTAATGCACTTTAAGATTAAACAAGATTTATGAACAAAGGAAGTTTTGAACCATGTACACATGCATATAAAATCTAAAGGTAATCCCTGCCTACATCTTACAAACTAAGGAGAGTGCTATTAAATGTGTAAATGTGAAAGTGCTATTGAAAGCGTCTGCTGTCATGGGTCTGTCTCAGTGACGGACTGAGGCTGCTGTTGTCTTCTTCTCTGATCAAAACAGTGTCCCCTTGCGGATACTCAATGAATTGCACCTTATTAAAAATATTAATTCTGTGTCTTTAATAATGCATTTTTTTTTCACTTTTAAATTATCCTGCGGGCCTGATTGAACCTCCTTGCGGGCCGGTTCCGGCCCGCGGGTCGTATGTTTGACAACCCTGCTTTACATAATCATCTCGCGGGCCGGATTAACCTCCTTTGCGGGCCGGATCCGGCCCGCGGGTCGTATGTTTGACACCACTGTGCTAACCCCTCATTATCGGTTGCTATTAAAATCACAATCTCAATCTATTCGCTGCATGGTTAAAGCAATATCGAAAATCTGTAATTGACCCCCCCCCCGAAAAGATTTGTAATTGCCTTTAGCTGCATGAACTCCTTAACTCTCTTCAACATGCAGTAGTTCCATGGCACCAAGATGCCAGCAAAGCACTAGTCTTGTATAAATGAAGTTCCTCAATTCACTTCAGCATAAGTTCCTTGGCTCCAAGTTATCACAAGATGGCAACCAAGTAATTCTTTCATTGCCATCCTCAAAAGGCTTTTTTCCTCTACCTTAAATGGCCACAAGGTGACACTATATAACATAATACCTTTGTATCACTGCCCGCCCAAAAAAAGAAAGAAAGTCCGATTCTTTCCTCTTACCCTGTTCATTCGCAGGAGTATACACGGCCTCCCCTGCGAGTAGCCGTAGTGGGGGTCCTGCAGGCCCGAACACTCCCCCAGCCAGGACCTCTTGAACTGGCACGCTTTCCTCTCTGCGTCCTCCTCCAAGTCTTCCTGCATGAAGTACCTGTCCTGTGTGCAGCGGATGTTCTTCCTCTCCTGTGCGCCATCATTGTAGGCTAAGGGGGGTGAAATAGGGGGATCGGGGCTTGAATAAATCGTTGCAATAGCTCTTCCTTGCCAAGGCCTCTGATTAAGGCAGCGTGAATGAATACAAGAAAAGGTGGGGGGTGGGGGGGCACACATACACACAAAGAGGTTTCCCTTCCCAGCATGCAATGCCGGAGCAAAAGAGACTACGGGACAAAGGTACTGATGAGGATCCGTGAACTGGGTTTAACCCATGCCAGCCTCCCGAGTGTGACAAACTCACGTCGTAAGTGTTCATCCATGGAGCGGGCGTAGCGCTTCCACGATTTGCGGTCAGAGGCATTGAAGGAGATGTCGTGACCTTCCAGGTGTGGCGCCATGGTCATACCTGCCAGTGGAGACCCACAGACAGTCAACTGTGACAAGACACGAGGGGTGACCGACAGGGAGAAGGAGAGCCGGTGGGGGCTGAAGGCTTGAAAGACCGAGTGTGAAATCTGAAGCCTAATAAGTTTGCACACTTTTTCCACCAGGGATCATCTCAAAAAATACTTGGCTCTCCAAATACCTCCATAATGACCAACATTAAAGTACTGGAACATAGTAGGTGTAATTATACCTTGAAAAAAAATGAGAGGTTTTACTGCTAGAAAGTATTATTGTAGATCATTGTAAAAGTATGCACCGTTTGAACACGCACTGCACTTACTAAAGGGGAAAACCAACAGAATTAAATAGTTTCATTCAATATTGCAAATTAAATAAAATAACAGTTGTACATTCAATAAAAATTTTAACGCGAACTGTTAAAATTGAGTGCTTTGAAGTGAAATGAAACTGAACTGTACTTGAAAAAATATACTTGAAAAGTAAAAACTATCCTGTATTGGATTATATTTTTTTCCCGCCAAACAGTCTATATGCATCTCGCTGCAAGCTTTATTTTAACCTTTGATTGTATTTAATGTTTCAAATGTAAAATTTATCTTGACTTAATTTAATGCTTCTTTTGCAGACCACAAGAGAGACCTCACATGCCACCCGTGCCCCTCCAACCACACAAAAGATGTGCCTTTTACGCAGTGGTCCCCAACCTTTACTTCATCTATCCATCCATCCATCCATCCATCCATCCATCTATTATTTCCTATTTTCACCGACAGGCATAGACACAAATCAAAACAAATGATTACATAACACAACAAGATGACCCCCAATCTGTGTTAATTCATTTTGTTGGGGATGTTGAAAATGGAAGGAATTTGTTGCTTTTCTGTCAGTCTCCCGATAGTCTGTTTAAAATACTTCCCAGTTGTTTTGATAACGTGGTTTAGTCAAAATACCCCAAGGATCAAGAATTAAAGTGCAATTTATATGATATTAGCGGCTGTAGCTGTGGGGGCTAATTATTCAGATAGTGTAGGCCAGACTCTAACCGTCGTGTGAAAGTGGCTTTAGAGCTTTGCTTAATTTAGCTGATCATGTCATGAATGAAGAAACTCAGTGAGGGTCGGTCTTATGTAAATTTGCCCCACAGTTATGTAACAGTCGGTAGGAAGTGCGGAATGTCTGACAAGCACATTTTCAGATGTAGACAAATTCAAGCTTTACTTGACATTTTAAGCACATTTGATGGTTTGGCAAGCAATTAAACAGTCCGTTTTTCATAATATGTCCTCTTCAAGATCAGCCTCAACCGATGACATCATAGCGTTTCATCTTTTTCCGGGTTATCATTTTACGATCACATTTTACAGGAGTTAACTTCTTTCAGCATTTCTGTGACAATTTATAATGTTAAAAGAACTTTTGGTCATTAAATTCCTGTCATGCTATTAACATGACCGTTTGTTTTTGCTTTAACATTAAAGTCGGGCGCCTTATTGTTTTTACATCTCACTATTAACGGTGATTCACTTATTTTGATGGTCAAGAAAGATGAAACAAAACACAACTTATTTGAGCATGCAACTGATCAATTTGGTTGCTGTGGTGTACCAATCATTTGGACCAAAAACAAGTCGACTCAATGTGAAGGGTGTGGTGTTCCGTTTACCTGGTGGCATCACTCTGTCGTTGTAGGTGGGATGGTAGGGACTAATGGACCACATGAGGCAAAATATACAGCCGCCGAACATGGCCGCCAGGAAGGTGTAAAGTGCAGCGTAGAAGAGGAGGATGAGGCCTAAAAATTGAGAGAAAAGAGCGATTAGAAGACCTCATGGGAACTCACAAGACTTCACTTGTACTTAATAATGGACTGTACTGGAATGTGATCTATCCAAAACCCTTTTGGCATACACGTTGCATTTGGAATGAAATCATCCGTAATGACCCAATGTGCATTGATTGCAATTATGATACTTGGTCAATAATCTTTTTTATTTAATAAAAAGACTGTAGATCACATTCAAGGAAAACTACTGTAATGTCACATTGTGCTTCCTTAACATCAATTTATTTCCCCTCCAAAATGGCCTGATCTGACAACACAACTATTTTTTTAAATTTTAGCATGTCATAGCTGAAATCTAAATTTAGCATAGATCAATAGGATTGTGGCTAATTGTTGCTTGGCAAAATTCATAGAACTCAATGAAAAGTGAAATAAATCTTTTTTTTTCCATATACGTACTCCAAAAACAAGACTTTAAAGGTTTATTATGAGACATGTTTGTGTAGACATATATATTATGCCGCCCAATCACTGATCTATATTCAATATAAAATGCAGACTGAACTCTTGAAAAGAGAGAACGTTGCAGATTTACTTCAGCGGCTAATAAAGGGGTTCTCTACGAAAAATTACATGACTAATTCAGCAGCTTGCCTTTGTAGATAATTTTGCATTACTATTGTTGTAATTTCTGGATTTTTCAATCATTTTGGCTCATGGAATTGTTAAGATTACTTATATCCTCCTACTTCAGTTCAAGAGAAAAAAAAGCTGAAAAAATCTACAAATTGCATGTCTGGTTTGTTAGTTTTTCTGAGTCTTCCTGAATAACTGACATTTTGCTGTGCGTGCACTTTTCACAGTTGGGACGATGTAGTTGCAGCCATGCCTCGTGTACCCCGAGTCCACAAAGGCTTTTCTGTTAGAGCCCAGTGAGAATTCTTCCAGCTGTCTTTTCACTAAGGAACACAGTGAACCTCCGGTTGACATCGTAGTGAAGGTCCTTTGCAGCCATGGAGGCCTCGGCCGGCCAGCTCCAAGGAGCACCAATCACCCCACTCTGGTATTGTATGGACGCGCTTGCTCACTTGCTCATTCTTGCCCGGGATACGTGGGCCCCTATTCCTCTTAAGGTTGCACTCATTGACAAGGTGGCTGCGGGAAGCTGTGCATGTGCTGCAGCATCGAGCACGTTTCTTTTTTTTATTTTATTTATTTCACCTAGAATTAAAGCTCCATTTTCTTGTGTACCAAACTTTTGGAGTGGGGGGGGGGGCCGGGGGGCTGGATGTGTACGTGCTAGCTTGCACCGAGGGGGTTTGGCATCCGTGATGAGTTCATTGTAGGGGGTGTCGCAGCAGCTTTGGGAACGAGGATGTGGAGAGCATGTTAAGATGCGGCTGGAATGTGATTTCTGGCTAACACGAGTCTCGGAGCGGCGCGCTCCCACTGGGATCACGTCCCCGGGCGGGCTGTTTTTCTCTGGAATTGTCTGTGCACCTAAGTAAACAGCAGTGACACACACATAGACTGGAAGAACTGTTCAAGTTTTCCCAAAAGCATCTAAGTGAACAGTGAGCAACCTGGGGCCCGTGGGCCATATGCGGTTTGCGAGCGCATTTGATCCAATTCGAAAAACAAAGAAAATTTGACACAGGAAGGCTGAACTCCTTCACCTTAGAACTCTGAACCAGGGGAGCTAACCACTCTTGCACTGCGCTGCTGCATTTACCTCACAAATCCTCATGTTACACAGCCTACGGCCTGGTGCGCACAGACAATCGGGCTGCTAATTTTGCCCCTTCCCAACCAAGGAAATCGAACGCAATCTAATAACTGTCTTGTGGGATGATCCTGTAAATTAGCCTTTGATTTGAGGTGTGTTAAGTATGGATTTGTCCTAATAATGTGGTCCGAAATGGGACAGGGCTGGCCATCTCAAATATCAAATTTATTTAATATTTACAAGCAAAAATCTTCATATGTGTGTAGAAAGCTGACGAGTCATTTGATTCCGAGGACTATGACACCAGCGAATGTAGCCAATCAAAGAAGTGCCCCGACTGACAAAGAAGGAGGCAGCGGTGAAAGAAACATGTCCCATAATTTATTTATTTATGTATTTTTTTTTTTAGTATGAAAGCGGGATCCCCACATGACAGGAAGTATTTTCCAAAGCAAGTTTTTTTCTTGCTGACAAAGCCATCTTACAACGCTCCCGCCTCCGGTTGTCTTCAGAACTATTGGCGCATTCCCGGAAGTGTCTGCTCGTCTTCGTTTTTGTGAAATCACGTGTGATCATATGTGATCAATCTGCCTTGAAGGACGGCATTCTAGACTGGTGGTGAAACTGAATCATTGTGTGTGGTATTCTGTGTTGAGATGATCTGAGCAGACACACACAATATGACCAAAACTGTTAAATGTCTGACTTTCCATTTTTATGTGTGAGGTCTGTCAAAGATTTAAAAAAATAATTGAAAATTGAAAAATCCTTATGAGTGTACCAGGCTTAAGTTACATATATTTATTTAAATGTTTTATGTTTTTATATTTTACTATGTACTGTAGTGCTATTTTCCTTTATTAAATACATCGAAAAAAAAAATTGCTGTTTTTTTGGGGGGCTGGAACGGATTAATGGCAATTACAATTTATTCCAATGAGGAAAACTGATTTGCTATACAAACTTGTTCACAAAACGAGTCACACTTGGAAGTCAAGTTACCACTGTGTCATACTAAAAATGTTAGACTGGCGCTAGGGTTGTTCCTAAATTCATTAAGGCCTTGAATTCAAAGACATTCGAACATTACATGTTTGCTTCATCACAGCAGTTTTATCCGTAAGGCCAACCGAAATGTTACAATCCCAAGACCTAGAAAACCTCTGCCCGCCTCGCGTCAACTCACTCCAGCTCTTCCCCGAGCGGCCCATGAACTCCTTGGTCTCCGCATTCCACAGGTAGGTCTTCAAGTCGCTGATCTTCTGGTGCAGCGTCCGTCTGGGCAAGGGCCGGCGCTTCCACCTCTCGAAGTTGAGGTCCTCCTGCTCCAGAGGCTGGTGCTCGGCCAGCTCCTCCTGCTCCTCCTCCAGCTCCTGGCCATGTTTGAGGATCACCTTGGTCGGCTGTCGGAGAGAAGGGGAGAAAAGGCGCTCAACGCACATGTCCACCTCTGCCTGATCGAAAGTGTTTGTTTTTTTTTCTTTTCGTGGTAAAATGACAGACATTTAAGACGACCCTTCACTTGGCTGCATATTCATGATGTGGTCCTGTCTCCTGTCTCCGTGTTTAGGTGGATCATAAGATCCCGCTGGTGACCTTCGCGGCCCCACATTGAGAGAGACGACCTCCCTTGGAGCGGACCCTCCTGCTTGCATGTGGCAGCTCATGTCCAGATGTTTGGACTCGCAGACCCCAGGGGGACACGCAAGTACAGTAAGTATCCCCCAAAAGAGTCCCCACACTCTCCAAAAAAGCTAAATGTGAATCGAACACCTCACACACTGTTTCAGTCCTAAAATGATGATTTTCATTTTCTTTCATTTGAGCACTTACTGGACTTTTCGGGAGCGGGATCTCCTCAGATCCTCCTTCTGTGGAACTGGGCTCCATCTCAGCAAGAACCTCAACATCATTAAACATTGTGTTTGAAAATATTAAAATAATATGGAAACGAATCAAAGACCAGACCGACTGAAAAGGTACAGAAAATAAATCACTCACCTGACGTTCTTCCGGTAGAAAAGTGTATTTAAAAAGCGTGAAATGTTAAAAAAAATGCTTTTTGTCAAAAGTTTTTGGGGGGTTTCATTAGAAAGTTTGAGGCCGAGGTGTGGAGAGCCTCCTTCATCGAAACGCCCAACTTAGTGAATGAAGTCAGGAAATGAGAATCATTGGGAGAGGGTGGGGGCGAATACTAAAGTGCTTTTTTCCCCGTAGGGTTCAAGGAACGTTTTGGCAACGGCCCGCAGCCTGGCGCTGCATTCTCCACACGCACACCGTTACGCATTGTCTCTAAAGTGAGCAAAAACATAGCCTGAATACAATATTTAAAGCTGGTTACAACAGTAAAGATACAATCATTTCTCTGCCTCAGTCATGTACCTGTGCAAAAAAAAAACAAACAACAAAAACAAAAAAAAAAACAACGCCGTGATTCATCTATTTTTGCTCTATTTTATTCTGGTTCCTAACAATAAAAGCAGCATAATTAATGACACGGTGACATGCGTTGGCACATGCGTGGTGCATCTTACAGAGCCTCTTTGCAAGCGTTCAACATAAACTCCTCAAGTTCAAGGAGTCCCCCCACCCACCACCACAGCCTCCCTCCCACCGCCACACAACGCATCTGCACAACAGTCACGTACGTCGCACCAAACGCAAGCCCGAGTGCAAGCGGGAGAAGAGGACTCACTTGTGAGCCCGGCTTTCTGTTACATGAAAAGAGAAGTTGCGTCATGGAAAGAAAAACGACTGGATATTTGGAACGTGCATCCGCGCGTGCTTCTTTGTGTGAATTTCATGGTGAATGGGGACCCATTCTCAGCATGTTGCACTTTTGCTATGAGCCCGCCAAAGAGTACCATGATGACCCTAAAAAGTCACTTCAGTGCATCAATCATGTTAAAATGAGAGTTTGGTGTTGAAATGTTTTGGTAGGGATGTGCAGCGGAGATTGGGGAGCTTCACACAGGGAAACCCTGAATGTGGTTGAGTGCACTGCATTGTGGTATTGACCCTAGACTTGCTGTGTATTGTAACACTCCACCATCACACCTATTCATTTTCTGTTGTGCTTATTCTCATTAGGGTCACGGGTGAGATCAAGCTTATCCCAGATGACTTCTGCCAAGAGGCGGAGTGCAACCTGGACTGGTCCTGTCACCAGAGAATCACAGGGCACAAACAAACATTCATTCATTCACACTCACATTCACAGCGGTTACGGAACACCACGTGGACATGCACACTGCATACAGAAAGGCCAATTCCCTCCATCCGTTTATTTTCTATGTTGCCTATCCTCATTTGGGTTGTGGGTAAATTGGAGTCTATCCAAACTGATTGGTTGTGTGTGGCAGCGAGGGGTTGGGCTACACCCTGTACTGGTCACCACCTAATCGCAGAGCACACACGAGCAACCATTGACATTTACGTCTATGGACATTTTAGTCTTGACTTAAACATGCTAAACACTAAAGAGCAGTGTGCTGTCAATGGTAATTCAACGTTCATACAATATTAATAAGACAAATATATTTAGTTCTTAATAATTTCGGTGCCAATTTAAATAATTTAAACAGTTTTCAGATGAAAACAGAATTGCGCCTTTAAGGCAGATGCTTAAGTCTGACAGCAGATGGGGCCACATAGTAATCTGATGGCGCACAACGTAGTTGATCAAATCCGGTTTGGGGGCTTTATGTGATACGTCAACATAAATGCTCTTCGAAATGACTAGATAGACAAAAGTATGTTTGACACTGTTGTAGTTATTCCTAATCTTCAACTGATTTAAATCTTCATATTTCGATCAACCAACGACCAAAATGAAATGTCAACATCGTTTGTTTTCTTTTGCCTTCATCTTTTTCAACAAATTTCTATTTTCTCTGAAATAGTATACAAAACCTCAAAATCGTTCACCTGCAACCAATTTAATTTGAACTTTATTTTTACTATATTTCGAGTAAATGAGAGCAGGTGTTGAACATGCAGTTTGGCAACCCATTGTAGATGTTTACACTTTCGGTGAAAATTAAGTCATATATTTAAGTACGTCTAACTTAACATGTATTACTGCTATTACTGTATATAATTACAAATGTACTTTTTGTATTTGGTTACATTTTCGTTTACTCTGGCCTTAAAAAAAGCAACTATTTGTTTATGATTTTATCGTAATTGGATCAAACAGCGCACTGCAGGCTAAATGGACACTTAAAGATGATAGGCCAACATTTAAACTACCGGTAAAAGACAACATGAAGACATTTTTCAAATAGAATTATTCGGACTTATGTTTGAGCTAACATATACGTGGATATTCGTTCCTTTAAATTGTACTGGATATTGAGAAGCGAGTGAGTAGTGAATTTCAACAGGTTTCAAGCTACTGTTCTGTTAATGGATGTTTTTCCCCCTCACGGTTATGACATGCGCACACACTGCCGCGACTCCACTCTCAGTCCCCGACACACGGCGAGGACGCGGACCCACGGACGTGCAGGCAGCGCCGACAAGGGGATGCGAGTCAGTCGGGGGCGGGGAGGGGATCTTGGTCGAGGGAGGGAGCTGCGGTCCTCGATCTGACGTTACATCCATTCAATGACTACGGACAGCTGGCCCGAAGATTTACAGCGAATAACATCGAGGCGTCACGCTTGGTTCGTTCGGTTTGATTTACAAGCGGCGGGATCCATCGTCTGCGGCCCAACATGCCCCCGGCGCCGAGCCTTCAGTCCAGCGGGCTGACGCTGTCCGAGATCAGCATCGGTAGGCGTGTGTGCATGTGTGCAAGGTCAACGGCGTGTCTGAACAACACCTGTGCTTAGCGTGTGAGCCAGACTGGAGAATGCCAAGCTTTCAAACTGATAATCAGAATACAGTAAGCAATGCATTGATGTTCCATCACGTATTTTTCAGGTTCATCCAGGCCGCAGCGCGTCACTGCAGGTGCGGCGCCCTGCATGCTTCTTTCGATGCATCGTGCTCCGTTAGCCACCAGCAAAATACAGTCGACAGACAGCAATGATGTGGTACAACGTGTCATGATGGCATTATGTGGTGTGGGTTAGCTCCCAGTTGCTTTGTTATCACAAAGAGCAGGGTAATGATTTGTTGTGGCTGTGGAAGTTGCACACGTTTGGGAGGAAAAGTTATAGGGAGCATTTATAGAAGACTATGGTTTGGTTAACTATGAGTATGCCTACCAATCCTAAAAGCGCAACATGAAATGCATTTCTCTGGTTTTGATCTGAATAGTTTTCTGTTTGGTAATGCGTCTAATGTTTTGTCCAAGTTGTACACAACTGGCAGGAAAAGTCATGTTATTATTCCTATGAGTACTACTATTATGACAATTTCTAAGTGTAAAAACCCAAGGTGAAAAGCATTTCTCTGTGAATGTTCTCTGTTTTGGTCAAGTGTTGATGGGTCTGAGAATGGATGGCTATGATGTTACTCGATCAAGAAACCATCCTTGTCATCTTTTTCGAGATGGATTGAATACATAAAGTGGATGGCACTGTAACCAATGCCAAATGGTATTCTGGCTCACGGGCAGCAAGAGGGAGTGACTCCACTTATGTTTAAAAGCAGCCAGACTGGCTAGTTGTCGATGACATAATCAACTTACTTCTAATGGGAGTTGCTATCAGGCTAATTGCTTTGTGGTTGGTAATTGTGGCAGTGGAGAGTGATGTTGTGACAAAACACAGAGGTAATTTTGAGTGATTGTCTTTTCTGTGGACATGCACTCTCAATTGTGTGGTCAATACAGCGAGGGATAGAGTGATAAAAGATTGCAAAGACTAAAGTTGAGATGTCATCTCGGCTAAGTTTGAAATCTGAATCTTGCACATCTCACCGAGCAGCGGCCAAGGGTAGCCATGCATGCGTGCGTCATTCTCCATCACCGTACCCACAATCAAGGTTTCATGAAATAAAATTCACCCATCTCCAGAACCAGGCCCATTACACTCATAATCAAGCAGGAACAAGTCCACCTAAAAAGCAAAGTTTGCTGAGCTTAATTTAGTAGATAATGCCGTTTTCTTTGCCGTTGCTTTACTTTGTTTATGTACTGTTGCATCGTCAACTTGTGTTTTATGCACTTATTCGGGAGCTACCAATCAGAGGGATCAACTGTCATAGATAGCCGATGCAATTTTGCATATTGCAATTAATGGCGCAAATTAAATCAGATCTAAAAACCATGACACAAAAATCTCAATTCTTCACAATTCTAAACTTAGTTGTATTTACTTAGTTTAATTCCTGCTTTTATTATGAGTGTGTATGCAAAGATTGATATATATGTGTGCAATTCATTTCATGAAACCATGACTCACAGTGTTGTGATAAACAATTACTTCTCAGCCGCGGTGCTTACTTGCTATGGCATGAAATCAATGAGCTTCGTTGATGTTGACTGTTAGATTTGATGGTTATTTCTTTCAACTATTCTTTCCACGCAGATCAATTGTATATTTGCTCTTTGAATGTACAGTTACAATAAACAAATTGTGGCACGGTATCTAAGAATACCGCATCCATGTAAATGTAACGCCTGTTCAACGGTGCACGGCGTTTTAGTTCTCCTGCTTACACTCTAGACCACTAGAATGCACGACCGGCTAATTACCCCGTAGGAAAACAATAAACATCAACTACGACCGAAAAATAAACCCCACCGATAAGTAAACACCATAGACAAACAAACCGAAATATTACAGTGATGTCACCAGCGGGCCGTGGCTAGGACATTGCGTCCTCCAGCGAAACCCTAGTGGAGTGGTGTACTCACACCCCTCCACGGGTTACCGTCTGTTTGCAGTGGCCTCTTACACCTTGTGGGGGGAAGCAGGAATTGTGGAGCCAACCCGACTTGAGAGTGCGAGAAGGAAAAAATTATCCCACGCTGTCCTCATCGAGTACAGCGTTCTTTCCTCCCACGATGCCCTCAAGTGACAGGGAATTGTGATCCGACGACTTCAGCTCTGTCCTCAATCGTCGGATCAAATGATCAAGATTTTTTTTGAAAAATGGGTCCAACGTGACCAGTCGTCACAGTCTACTTGGTGCGGGGAAAACCAGTCAACAACACGAAGTCGTAATGGCGATAGAGCACACATCCACATGCGCGAGCGGCCGGTGGCTAACTCTCCCCCCACGCCCACTTGTCCGCTCCTTTACCAGTCGCGGTCGATTATCACCACCTGTGCTATTTCCCGTGCCGGACCGGCGGAACTACCTAATAGGCGCACACAAACAAATCAGGGGCTACATAAAAATGGCAGAAAATTGCAGACATCAAAAATTTCCCCGAGCTGTGGAGTTGGCCGAAGGGTGCCCAAGAACACCACTGCCCAACACCTATGGTGTAGCTCCGCCCCACATCACTTGACAAGTAGTGGAGCTCAAATGTTAACTTTTACACATCAATAAAACTATTCAAATGTGTGATGAACGAACTACACTACAGTATTTTTCACATATGACCAATATGTTATTATAGTCCCACCAAAGCCAAATACTGAACTCAAGACTGTGGGTTCTTTTTGTCCATAATCGCTATGCCAATGCTATTCTCAGCTAGTCAGCCCAACAATTTTCAAGCATTACTGTATTTCCCTTTGTGATAAAATGAGCCCTATTGATTTTGAATGAAATCTGACACAAGATGGCCCATGACGGAGGCTGATGTCTCATTTCAGCTTCCCTTTCAGCCCTCTTCCTGTCACAACGTTTCAACTGATCTCCAAACCCTCAGGAACTGTTATATATTAACACAAGAGCCTTGTGTGTGTTAGCCCAGTGATTCCCAAACTTTATTGAGCTAAGGCACGTGCATATTTTACATTGGAAAAATCCCACAGCGCATCACCAAACACAAATGTCACAAATGTTTGTAGAATGGAATGATGATGATCTCGTCACAATTTACTCACAAATTACGGTAAGTGTGCATGCCGGTATGTGAATGGCAACAGGTGGCTGCAAAGGTCAACTGCACCTTGTGTCATCTAGTGGAAGATGATCGAATTGTTCTGCCTGTTACTATTATGTTGCTAGCATAGATAACTTAACAGAGATACATTATTTGATGAATTAAGTGAAATTGGCTAATTTCCCGCGGCACACCTGATAATTTCTCACGGCACTGTAATGTATGACTGCGGTAGGACTCTACACACAGACTAAGTTATGGCATTTAGTTCGCTGACATTTTTGATTCATTACCAATTTATGAAAGTGTCTGCTGTCTTGTAGGTTCTTTTAAGAGGAGGAAGAGGAAATCCATCATCGTTACAGTGATGCTGCTCATCGTGTCAGTGCTCATTCTCATCATCGGCTTGGCAGCGACGACTAGGACACAAAACATCACGGTGGGCGGCTACTACCCAGGGCTCATTGTGAGTGTGCAAGGAATAGACGCAAACACACCCGCGGCCAATGATCACAATATGTGAAGTAAGCAAGCGCTTCCCACTTGCAATTCCTGCAGGGTGTGGGGTGAAATTTCCCGGCACTCATTATTCAGCATCGCTCTCATTACAGGCTGAGTGAGGTGAAGACTCTTTGCCATTCATTTTTTTTCTCAATTTTTTTGCATTCTGACACAAAGAAATACCAGCAGCATGTAGACATGTTTTAACTAACATCGTTAACATCCTTAACTCTCATTTGTGTTTTTTTTCAAGGCCAAAATGTCAAAATATTGCTTGACATGAAACTGATCCATGGCCCTGTGGCTTTACTTGACTTAGAGCAGTGCTTCTCAATGACAGTATTTTCTGTTACGCCTCACCGAGAAAGACAAAAGCATTTTGTCCCCCCAACTCTCTGCCATTACTAGAAATAGTATCATTTGTCTAAAAAAATCTTAGAAGTATATCTCTGCATAACATTGTGAACATCGAAAAATGAAAGAAATAAAGATCAGCTTACAACAAAGAAAAACTGAACTTGATTTTTAGTCTCTCTCAACCTTTGTTTTCATCCCTGTCAAATATTTTTGCATGTTTTCTCATAACTTTGTTCACACTGCACTTTGTATCTTCTGCTCTGTCCAGTGAGTGCGCATACTCAGTGCAAAAAAAAAAACCCTACACCTTAGAACAGACATGTCTAGCTACGGTCCTCGAGGGCTGCTGTCCTGCCTGCTTTCTATGTCTCTCTACTCTAACACATCTGATTCAAACGATCAGCTTGGGGATCTGCAAATGGGCTCTGCTCACTTTGACAATGAGAGCGCCACCGCCACCTACTGTAGTGGATGTGAAATTACACTTTCTTCTAATACAAAAAAACAAAACAAAACAAAAAAAAACATGTACTCTGGGGTCACCCCCCTCAATGTATGTATTTCGCTAGTACTGTACTGCCGGACAGAAGGTAGGTCAGACAGTCCTTTCGGAAATGTAGTTTACTTTACTTTATTACGCAACACTTAGTGACCTATTTTTTTTTCATCTTGTACGCAACAAAAACTCTCTCTCTCTCTCTCTCTCTCTATCTCTCTCTCTTTCAATAGAGATAGATACAGTATATATAGATATAGATACATAGAAATATAAACTAATACCTAAACTAATACAAATTAAACTAAAACAAAGCATTTTTGGAAAAAAAAAACAACAACAACAATGAATACAATCTAAGAAACCCATTCTGAAAACGACTTTGTAATTAAAGCTACCAGAATTTAATAAACAGAAGTGAAGACGACATAAAAAACAACTGCAATGAAAATTCCCAAACTTGTCTAACCCCGTCCCTAATAGCTGCGTTCTCTTTCCTTTCAGCTGGGCTTTGGCTCTTTTCTGGGAATCATCGGCTCCCATTTAATCGAGAACAAGAGGCAGATGGTAAGCATTATGATGGTGGTGTCACCTCACAGGGACAGTGCCAGAGCACTCGTTCACGTTCTCTTACAGCAGCTTGATGTCAGTGCCAGTGCAATGACACAACACCGCAGCAGAAACAAATCGGGCCTGCAGAGGTTTGCGCCGCTGTGTACCTGAGCTAAGTGATCCGCATCCAGAAATAGATGCAGACTGTAAGAGGAGCAGGCCAGATGTCCACACTGGAACGTGGGGAGGCAAACTGGCAGTGGCAGTCCTGTTAGAGCTGACGTGACGAATGACTTTGGCCCGTGACACCTTTTCTGACAATGCAGTAAAGTTTGAACGGCCAGTGCCTGGGTCGGCGCGTGTCGTGACGGCTTATGCCACATGGCTGACCGGTTCATACCTTTTAGATCTGGTTGCTGATGCTGATTATGAATGTTTATTGTCTTTGCATTCGCTGGCATCAAGATACAATTCCTGTTATAGTTGACAATTTAGATACCAGAGAATGGATTTGCATTTTTACCAAGTTGCAGTTACTAGACAAGTGAAATGACCAGAAATAAAACATTTATTTATAAACATGGAAGCATTTATTCAAAATGTCAAGCAAATCAATAAAAGAGTAATCTGTGACTAATGCTTTTCAGCTTCAATTAGGGTTGGGTAAGTAATCAATTTTAGTTGACATTTTTTTTGTCAGGATTCTTTTTCCTTTGTAGCGGTCTGTGTCATCCAAAGTGTGTTCCCACAAGTGTGCGCTGCTTCCACTAACAACATGGCTGCTAGCAGAGACGAGTCAGTCACAAAATCTGAGTCAGTGTTGCCATTTTAGCGATTTGGTTGCGATATTTCAAAAGCGCGATGAGTGGCTTGAATTCCTGCTGAGAAACAGGTGACATGAGCTGAATGAAGCATTTTCACATTTTGTTCAATATGATAAGAAAAGAGTCCAGTGATAGACAGATACTGGAGACAGACAGATACTTTATAACATTGCCGAAGACAAGGGAAATAAATATATCATTAAATTCATTACCTGTAATCAGATTTATGTCAGAAAAAAAAAATCTGAGATTTTATTTGCTCGGTTATGGTTTTAATTAAAGGTCCATCCATCCATCCATTTTCCAAACCGCTTTATCCTCACAAAGGTCACAGGGCGTGCTGGAGCTTATGCCAGCTGTCCTCGGGCAGTAGGCGGGGGACACCCTGAACCGGTTGCCAGCCAATCGCAGGGCACACAGAGACGAATAACCATTCACATTCATACTCACACCTCAAGACAATTTTGAGTGTGAACCTACCATACATGTTTTTGGAATGTGGGAGGAAACCGGAGTACCCAGAGAAAACCCACACGAGCAAGGGGAGAACATGCAAACTCCACACAAGGATGGCCGGAGCCGGAATCGAACCTTGCTCCTCTGCACTGTGAGGCGGACGTGATAACCAGTTGTCCACCGTGCCGCCCGAGTTATAAATAATTATTTTGAAAATAAATTATCATTTCGAGAACAAGTTGAATCTAAACGTGTCCAAATCCTCAGAATTTGAGCAACCTCTCGGCAGTAAATACTCTTCGATTTGTGTAGTCCTCCATGGAAGCAGACTTATTATCTTTGTGTTGAATAAAAATGTGAAACTGTTGCAAACATCTGCTTTTACTTTGGAAAACAATATTCAACATTTGATGTTACAGACCCAAGCCAGTAGCTGAAGCTTAATTAATTTATGTTTGTGCATTTCCTGTTCTGTCAGTTTGAAATAATGTCCTACTTTTTAATGTAGGGATGGAAATTAAAACTTGTTTTTATTATCCAATTCATGGATTAATCAACGAAATAACAGATTAACCGATCATTAAAACGAGTTGCATCCCTAGTTGTAATCACTTCTAACAAAAAGAGGCAATTCAACTTGCATGCTTCGATTTACGTTGGTGAACGCTGCATGGTAGATCAAGCTGATTGTACGCTTTGCTGTCTGCTCTTTTTCCAGTTAGTGGCTTCTATTGTCTTCATCAGCTTTGGAGTGGTGGCTGCATTCTGCTGTGCTATTGTAGATGGGGTTTTTGCTGCCAGGCACATTGTGAGTAGAACTAAAGCTTCTGACAAAGCAAAGCCAATATCCAGTTGTGCTCATAAGTTTACACACCTTGGCAGAATTTGTGAAACATTGGACAAATTTGGGGGGGGGGCAATATTACAGATGACTGAATATCTCATTATTTTCTTATTGCTATGCTTTGTTTAATGATTGTTCTATTCTGACATGCCTTATAGTTTACTTTGAATCCCAAGATAAATGTGTTTTGGCTGATACTGGTTTTCTTTAAAAAAATAAAAGATACCGGTACACGTCTTCTAAATTCTGTAACTGTATGTGAGATTTGAAGGAGACATGTGCTTAAATGTATAACACACCTATTGATCAATGCCAGACTCCTCAAAGTGTAATGAACCTTAACTGAATGGAACATACATAGCAAGTGGTAGTTTGCTGAATGGTAGTGAAAGCAATTCTCCATCGTGCATGTCATATAAAACATGAAGTAACCACTCATGCACTCTGAAAAACAATTAGACGAAAGTAAGCTCTGAGCGGGCGGAAAGTGAGAAGAGCTTCTGTAAGTGATTTATTAATTAGGTGGTGATGGAAGAACGTTTCCGTGCTCGGAGTCACTGCAGAGAAAATGAAGAGAAGGAGGAATTGGAGGATGACATGCCATGATGCGGGGTTCTAAAATTGTGGACATCATTTGTACTCTTATAACTACAACCAATTATCACCCAAATGGTGTGTGAAAAACTGAGGGCCAACTTGACAAAGAATGAACAGTGCTGCTGTTCATTCTTTGTGAAGTTCAACTTCAACAGCACCTTGAATTGCACTTCATTTACACTGGCAGTTTGCTCTGTATTAGCGTCTTCTTCACATAGGATACTGCACTCATGACATACCAGCGCAAGCGAGCCCACAAAGTTTGACAGCTGAGTGCCCCTGATTTCCCCCTGGTTGCAATATGCCATAATTGTTTTTATTGCTGAGTGCAAAAAATGGCAATTGGCCGAGTATTTTCAGGGCTCCGGACTAACTATTTTTACTGGGAGCACAGTGACTCCGAACCTGAAATTTTAGGGGAACAAGTCGAAATTTCGGGGAGCACAAAAATAGACTTGAGGAATAAATATTCACATTTCCACTGAGTATATGGGTGCAAGCGTAGATCAGAAGTTGGTCAGAAACCAAAACAAAAATATTCACGAATTAAATAAATAAATAAATTTAAAAATAGATATATTTTGGGGTCACACGAGTAGATGAAAATGATTGTTGCACTGTCTCAAATTTTTGGGGCAAAATGCCACCGCTTAGGGTCAGTCTGGAGCCTTGATTTTCGTGAATTATGGAAGATAGGTTTCCAAACACAAAAAGATGTAAATTTGAATGCCGAACCCCCTAGGCGTGTAGAAATAGAAGAAAACGGTGGTCATTACATTGCAGGACCTGAGGCCTCTTTATGCAGGACGCTGTGACTACCACTCCAGTGAGAGTGCATCTGAGCGAGACGTAAGAGATTCCCACCATCTATATTTGCGTCATACATTCAAGGTTGAATGAAGAAACGGGACGTGATGTCTTGTGCTGTGCGTGATCCTTAGGTGCCTTGCCAGACGTCGTCTCGCACGTCCTGCAACCTGCGCGTGAGAACCAACACGTGCTACTGCTGCGATCTGTACAACTGTGGCAGGTGAGTACGAATGGGCGGTTGAATGACGGCACGGCCTCGGAAACGAGCTATCTGCTTTCAGGCTGCTCGCCGTGATTGTTTCCACTTTGTGTGGGACACTTAGATATGCGGCCTAGAATAATATTTATCTCTCACGTGCGCCCAAAAAATTCTCTCACATTCCCCCTAAAAATCTCTCACCCTGACCAAAAAAAAACCTCACACGGGTACATACAAAATTCTCATTCACCCCAAAACCCTCTACACCAGTGGTGGCCAACCCGCAGCTCGTGAGCCGCATGCGACTCTATGGCTGGTTCATGAAATGAAAACAGGTAGCATCTCAAATCTCAAATTCTGATTGGCTCTACCATGTATCAGGTCCCTCCCTCGGTTTGTGTTGGAAGACACATACAATTTGCATTTCTGACTTTTATTTCGACTAAAAGAAAGTTCTCACACAGAAAAAAAAAAGGCTTTTTCCGTGATTGTTTTTTCCTATAGGACTGTGAATAAGAGAACTTTTCTGGTGCGTTTGAGTCAGTTTTGTGGTGAATGTGATCGGTTTTGGGGTAAATGTTATTTGTATCCTATGCAGCACTTCATACTTTCAATTGTTACCAGAAGAAGAATGTTTCTTTTTTTTTCTTTTAACCTTTGTTTCAGAGAGCATCCTCTAATGGGACTTCAGAATAGAGATGGTTTGAAAAAGTTTAAGAAACCATCCATGATTTGGAAGTAGGTCCCTTTTTTTAGATCCATCATGGCTGTCTTTAAAATGGAAATGACTCCACCGTCGAACTGTGTTTTCCCCCCCTGCATGCCCGTTATGTGTGACACCCACTCTAGACGTCCATGTGCCAGCTCCACAGCAGCCTCCTTTGTGCCTCGTCTGAGTCGTTTGATACCAAAAGTTGAACTTTTGAGGTCTGACTACTGCTTGCGCTGTTCTCTGTGTTAGCCGCGTGGAGGTGGTGGGCGGCTACCACGAGTATACAGACGTGAAGAGCTGCGACGATGTTGTGCACCTACACCACCTGCTCTGGTCGGCGACCATCCTCAATATCGTGGCTCTCTTCCTGGGCATCATCACTGCTGCGGTGCTGGGCAGCTTCAAAGACATGGTAGGACGGACAGAGATTTGAGGCTTTCGTGACCACGCTTGAGACGAAACACGAATAATGTGATTTTCTCTGTGTGTCAAGACACCTGCTCAAGCATCTGAAAGCAATTCAGAACCGGAGGCCATCACAGCCTCAATCGCCTCTGAGGCTCCATCACGCACTAATTCCAATGTCAACTCCTACCGCAACGCTGCCCCTTGCCTGCCGCCATACACGGCCTACGATGCGCAGGTAATGTAGACAGTGGAGCGTTGAGATGAGTGCACTTCAGACCTCCATCGCTAAATGGCGGCAGCAAATTGCATTACCATTCATTGCAATGAGGAAAGATGATTTGAAATACAAAGTACTGTACAGTGAACCCCCTCCATTGCCGGGTTACGTTTCAGACCACCCCTGCAAAAAAATGAAATCCACGATACAGCATAGAAATAACTTATTGAAATACTCCTTAGACATGTTTTTGTTTTTATTGCATGTAGGGCACTTTAGGGTTCTACATGAATAGTGACCCAGGGCCACAACATGACTGTCGATTCACCCGAATTTCACTGACGCCGGCTAAAATGCAGTAGTAACTCCCCGCTAAACGCCCCCCCCCCACCCCCGCAAATAAATAAAGAAAGAAAGAAAACGCCCTCCTGAACTGCAAGGGAAACGGCTTAGAGGAGAGAAAAGTACCGGTAGTGTTTTGCTGCCATCTTGTGCTGTCTACAGGTAGTTATTAACTTGTTGGAGGGAGGGGGGCATCTTGCTGAATTATGCGATGCACGGCAGGTATTGGTCCCTATCCTAAGCAAATAAATGGGGAACCCTGTCATGCGATGACTTAAATCATTTTGTCTTTCCATTTTTGTTAGGGTTCCTATATGTTCGCCGACTCTTCTGGCTTGTCAGACGACTCCCAATCCGGGGCCAGTCACCTTTGGCCCACCATGGTGCCTCCGCGCTACTCCCCACCTCACGACCACCCAGACGACAAGCCGCCACCGTACAGCCCCTAATAGGGCTCAAACGTCGTCTTCGGGTTCCCCCCAAAAGGACCAAAGTGTGGAACCCGAGTAGGAGGGCGAGCGCGGCGGATGCTATCTTTGAGTTGAGAGCCACTTTAAAGGAGCAAGAAGGTAGTCTGGGCACTGCTTGCACGCTTGGCCTGTACCGTTCAAGCGAATCCAGTAAGAGGCAAACTGTTTACAGTCGTCCTGCCTTAACGCAAACAGTCTTCCAACACGGCAGCATTCTGTTGTCTTTATCTTTTCAGATGCTTTCTGCTAAACACATCCTACTGTCCTCCATGTTTTTGGGAGAGATCCTTGATGTGACTAAGTTAGAAGTTACATATCCTCAGTGGTTTGGAGGAGCAGTCCCCAAAATTTCTTGCACCGTGGACCAGTTTCACACAAATGCGTCAGTATACTGATGGACTGGGATACGACAAATGATTGAAAATAAAAGACGGAATGTACTTGTTATAATTAGTGACCTGCGTTTGTTTCTATTCAACAAGCTAGTTCCCCCCAAAAATAACACTTTACAGACGGGATGCTGCAAATGGCAATTATTTCTGGGTAAAATATGAAGAATATATTGTTTTTGGCCTTTTTTTTGTTTTATCTCCATACATTTCTTGTGCAAACCATAAATTGACACCCATGACACTGTGGCTGTCTTCCATATTTAATCCTTTGGTTTTGGCAAATCTGCATATCCGACTTTGTTTCAATAAACTACAAAACACACACACACACACACACACACACACACACACACACACACACACTTTTTCCTTAGTAGGGGTTTATTGAACAGGAGGGTGATTCCATATAAAAGCAGCCAAGAAATTTTCCTTCACCTGTCATATTTTCTACAAATCTGAACAAAACATTTTTGTTCGAAAGAGATTTGCAATACATTTTTGAATTAGAAAGAGATTTTGTGGACACCGCTTCACGATACCCAAAACACATTAGTCGATGAATGAAATGCTCATTATTTTTACCTATAAAATGCCACCCTGTGACAGTAAAGCTCTGAAAACAGCCATCTGTCAAGCCTTGTCAATGGTGAAGGGGTTTGACTTTATTTTTGTTTTATTTGACTGTGATTCATGTATATTTATACATGTATGTGTGAAGAATGTTAACTGTTAAGCTTTTTGTATGGCAACTGCTTGACTCTAAAATGATTGAATTCACTTTATATGATTTCGAATGGGAAACGTTTTTGAATTGACAACAGAAGTACCGAAGGCAACCAGCATCACAGAACAAATTAAGGTAAAACAGTAAAAGAATAATTTATTGTCATCCGACTTCCAATCCTATCGACGAAGAGGGACAGTTTTAATACAGCAACAACAATTATTATATGAAAAGCAAGCATGGTTCTACAAAAATGACATTACACAGAATTTAGACTGTACATCTCACACACACACACCAATGTTCATCTGTTTATTGTCGTTGACATGACGTAGAATGTCCCTGCCAGCGCTACCTCTTTAATCACCACTACACTCACAGTGAAAAGTCAATGAAGAGTCCAAACTAAGACAACAAAAGAAGCTCTCCCCAAAGATTAAATACTAAGTGCTAACTTTCTATCAACGGTCTAAGTCAGGAGTGCCCAACCAGTCGATCGTGGTTGACCGATTGTCCGCGAAGATTTGTGCGTCTCTATATTTTTTGTATTTGTGTACACTGCAACCTTAATCATCCGCATTAGTTTCACACTCAAAAACACAACAACAACAAAAAAAACAAAACAAAACCTGGCACCTGGCCTGCGTCACAGAAAGTTGTTAGTCGTCAGCAGTTTGCAATTGCAGCTAGCGAGCAGAGCCGTTGAGACACATCTATTTGTTGTTTGAGTCTCATTCAAGGTCTTGTTTGATCTGCAATTCAGCGACGGCATTGTGAAAGAATGGAAAGTGACGGGAGAAACATTTTAAAACGGTACACGCAAGCTACAACAGTGATCTTGCTGCACTGAATGTGACAAAAGTTCATCCCTGCCTCCTTGTGTCAGGTCTCCTTACTAAGAACTCCGTCTTGTCTTGTATCTAGTTTACGTTTCTGTTTCGTTCATGTTCAGATCCATTCCGACAGTTGTTCATCATGGCATGCGTGTTTGCATGCGTGTGTATATGTGCGCATGGTCGGTTACCGTTCGATCGCAGAAAGTTGGCTGCTTGAAAACTAGATCTTCGGTCAAAAATGGTTGGGCACTCCTGATCTAAGGGTTGACTCCCCTAAAGCACGTATCACGCGTGTGGGCTTGAGAAATGAGGGTGACAGATTTAAACTGCCTGACTCAACTTTAAATACCTTCAATGATACTCATGTGCGAGCATGCCAAAAATCAAAATATATTTTTAAGATCAGGAGACTGTCTTGTGCAAAGATGAGCAATGTCAATGAGGGAATGTGGAGTGATCGTGGCAGAAATATTTGTCTGCTGAAACTACAGCTATTATGTTTTTTCATCACCCTAATGGAGGGGTCGAGAACCTTTTTGACTAAGAGAGCCATGAAGCAAAATATTTGGAAATGTATTTCAGTGAGAGCCATAATATATATATATAAAACTATTTTAAAAGTGATTTCAACAAAGTGTCAGTATAATAAGCCTCTGAATGTATTCTTTAAAATAATTTTGTGATAATACTCACCATTAATTTGAATGGTTTTCCGTTCCTCACGATTGCTAAAAATCCAGCAAAACTATCGGAATTAAAGTCATCTTGCCGGGTCCATACGCGAAGTTACTGCTGGCTAGTTTGCGCACTGCTCAGTAGCTTGCAGGGTATTTTGATGCGAACGTAGCATGGGGCGTGTCAAAGTGCCGCTCTGCATTCAACCGTTTCATCAATGGTATTTTGTCATTGCAAATCAGACACGCCGCAGAACCTGTTCTCTCCACAAAGGCGAATCCTTCGGTCCATTCGTCCTGAAGTCTACCAAACTCGTCATCTTTTTTTCTTTTCGCCATCTTATTCGCTTAGGATTAGCTTTGAGCTAATGGCCGAGCGGGTTGATTCAAAAGGGGGCATATACCTACTTCCACAGCAACGGCAACGTTGGCCCGTATAATCCAATCAAAATGGCTCCTGGAGCCAACTGCAGCCCGAACAGGAAATGAGCAGTGAAAAATCGATCGATGGCTGCATTAATAAACAAGCGAGAATATTTTTTTTATCTGCAAGCCAGATACAATCATCAAAAGAGCCATATATGGTTCGCGAGCCATAGGTTCCCGACCCCTGCCCTAATGAGTTTAAAGGGTTAATGTAATTTTAATTAATTGGTCAGAAAATTATTATTCAATCGAAATAATGTGCCTTTGTTCGTCAATCTATGCCAGTGACGTATAGTGACAAGCAGAAAATTAAGTGCTCTTCCACAAAGTACAAATAATCTGTGTCACCATCTGTTGCCAGTTACAAAACAGAATAGCTTTGTGTTCAACTAGCATGCCCAGATTTCATACTAAGTACATTTTTAAGTTAGTTGAGACGAGGTCATAATTTTTTTCTCAAACTTTTTGGATGTATGTGCCTTTGCTTAATTAAGATTGGGAAACACTGGTCTAGGAAACATGGCCTAAAGTTCGGTACTAAATAAGTTTGATGTCTATTAAATGTCAGCTGTTCAAAGTCTTGTTGAAAATACAGATAATCAGGGTTCTGGATGCAGATTCAAATGACATGCGGTGCAGTCACGTGTGTGAACATTCGCTCATCCAGACTACCGTGGAGAACAGAAAGCTCCACGGAGGAGGAATGGAAGTCCAAGTGGGGCCCTCCAAAAAGGCACGAGTAATGGCACGGGCCAGCGCGGCTCAATACGTCTCCGGAATGTTAAAATTGAAGTCCGACTTGCCCTCAGGTGGGCTAACGTTCACGGGCGGCCCGGGCCGGCCCATCATTTGTTCGTCAAAGTCAAAAATGTCGTCCCAGTTCAAAACCTGGCCCTGGGCGGGCGGACGCAGACTCTCCTGGCCGTGAGCCATGTGGTGCATGCCGCCATCCTCGCCGATGAACGGCACGGTCGACCCATCTGTGCTCCACGAGTTGGGCTTCATCTGCATCGTCTTGCAGGGCAGCAGACGGTAAATGTTGTCCTCGCCGTCCTTGGCCTTCTTCCCGCTAGGGTCCACGTTATGGACTTGTTTGCAGTGGTTGGAGAGCAGTTGGTAGTTGAGGAAGGTGTCCTGGCAAATCAGGCACTGGTAGCGCCGCTCGCCCGTGTGCTGAATTTCGTGTTTAGTCCTGTACTCGGCCAGGGCGAAGACTTTGTCACAGTAGCGGCACGGGTACTTCCTTTCCCATGAGTGCGTGTTGAAGTGGCGGCGGAGGCTAGTCCGACACACGTAAGGTCGCTTGCACACGGTGCACACATAGAAAGTCTTGCCGTCCATGATCAGCTCGTAGTGGTCTTCGGAATCGGACTTTGACTTTTTCTTGTTAGGTGAGGGCTTGAGATTCTCAGGTATTTGCGGGATGGATCTCTTCCCTTTGTTGGACTTGGAGCCGCCCTCTCCTGGATCTTCCTTAACGGGTACAATGTCGTAGGTGTTCTCTCCTATGTTGGCGTAGATTTTACAATCTGGGGAAATGGAATCGATTTCTGTGGCTGCATTGAGTGTGACCGTCTTTTTCGTTGCTATCGTGGGTTTGACGACATTTCTTTGACTCGGGGGGCTGTCTGAGATGTCCAACAGCCTAATTTTGAAATCCCCTTGCTGCGGTGAAGTGCAAATTTGCTTTTTGTGGACACCCAGTATGTCAGTGTTTTCCATCACGTTGCCTTTTCCAGACGATTGAGAAGCAGTGGGCAGCTCGGGGGTTAAGCCGCTGGTCTGAGCCGGCGTAGTGGGAGTACTTCCGGAGGAAACTCTGGTGGGGGAATTCAGGTTATTGGAGCTGCTGTCTGGACTGCGCAGAGGGCTTCTGTCGGGAAGCTTTATTTCTTGCGTCCCTGCGGGTGCTTCTTCTTTAAATGTTGCACTTGCGCATTTTTTGCTTTGCACCTCTTCAACCTTTTCTGATTTCACCGCATCAACATAAATGACATCTCCTGAAGTTTCCTGATTGGCAGCTCGCGATCTGGCGTCTGTCTCCGAGACAAACATGACATCATCATCATCCGAGTCCACGCCTCGATCCGTGGCATTGATCGACTGCTCAAACTCCTCCGCAGATATGGAATAGGACTCGGAGATGATGGGCATATCTTTTCCTGACGATGTTTGGCTTTGGGGGTTTTCCTCCTTTGACCAACCAGGCAGCCCTCTGACTTGGGAGAGCGGTGTTGCCAAATTCGCGAGGAACTTCACCCCGAGTGTCTGCCCGGCGCTCATCAGCTCCTCCAGCAAGTCCGAGCGAATTCGTACAATCTTGGAGCTGTAAATGTAATTGATGATGTGCTCGAAGATCTCCGCTCGAAGAAAGCTGAGTTCAATGACTTGCTCGGCGATGACAAAGAGCTGGTGGAAATAGGTACTCGATGCAGACAGGATGGCTTTGTGGGCGTGGAACTTCTTGTCTTGCACAATAATTGTAACATCGCAAAATAATCCAGTATTGCGCTGCTCATTCATCGACTTCAACAATGCGGCTGAATACTGTGTGTCCATCGCTGTGATCAGCTTTAGAGTTGGCATGTCTGCAAGGGGAAAACAAGAACAATTGTGAATTATAGGAGACCTATTTTGCTTTTTTTTTTTTTTTTTTACACAATTACAAAAAAACTGTTCCCGGTGCTTTGGCACTTCTCTTACATTCGTCAGAAGCTGTGACGTGAGCCCCAGGAAGGTTAAAAATCATATTGCACAAATGTTTAATTTTTTTTTTAATGGATTTTGATAACACTCCCATATCTGATGAACGGCATTTCCTTGATTTGCCGCCATCAATAAATCAACAATAAAACTCTTTCTTTGCATTCATTTCCTGCTTACGTGCTGCTGGTGTCGTAAGTCTTGACAGGAGAGTACACGGACTCAGTGTTTAAGTCCAGATGTGTAAAAAACACAAACAGGTGAATATGGTCCTGAGTGTGCAAGTAATAGCATATTGATAACACTTGTGTTTTTCCCGATATTTTTAATGGGTATTTACAGTATACATAGTCACTATAACACCCTTCCGTTTGGTAAAAGCGAGCTACAGTCACAAATCCACTTCTCAGCTACTTAGTGCCACAAGAACATTAAAATAATACAGACACACACAATGAGCACACTCATACAGAAGCTGGCCACATCTCTCACCCAAACATTAACATGCGGGCTTGGTGATATTGCACTCTATCCCACCAAATAGGTTTCGATTTATAAAGTGTGAAAAGACAAAAAGTGTCTTTCAAAAAGTTTAAATGTGTTAAAAGACAGTGGCCTTTTTGCTTCTATTTGTGGAAGCAGGGCCAAAGGGAGTAGAAAACAAAGGTGCAATCATAAATGTCCTTTATTCGAAGCAGCATTTCATCATCAAGCCACCAAAATACATAGGTAAATGGATATAGTAGTGATGTGGTGCATGACATCGACATGATCACAAATAAACCTGTGCTGAAACTACAGCTCTTGCTTGCCTTTCAGCTTTCACATGATAGGGGTTTGCCCTGGTCAGCTGGATGTCATTGGTGGAAAAACTCGGTGTGAGGGCGGTTATTATGTTAATTACTTGGAGTGTTTCAAAACAGTGTATACATTTTTAGAAACAAGCAAGTATCGACAGATGTACCGGTGTTTTTTTTAATTAAATATTTGATGGGTAGGCAGGCACTACAGAGACCGAACTATTTGTAATTAAAGTCAATTTTCTGGAACATGTCAAGAACACCAGTCGTATTATGAGAATTCCTCTGTGGCAATTCAGTTGTTGAACATGCAGTAATGTCACTACTACATTGAATCAACATATTTAGGGACATTCATCTTAAACTTATGTTTTTGGGCCAAGAGATGTGAAGTGAAATTGTTGCATCAAATTCTTACGTTTACATACAAAGTCTGAAAACACTGCAAGCAATCAATCCCCCATGTCACAAACTCACAATGATGATCAGTGACGTTTGCTAGTTTTCCTTGAGTCAAGTAATAGCATATACAGTTCATTTGACAGACTACCTTAAAATCTTTAAGTGTATCAGATAGATCAAGGCTCCAACTTTGACTTGTTTGCGTGCTAAAAATGTGATAATGCAGTTTTCTCATCCTATTATGAACAATGGGACAGAGAGGGCCTAAATTATGACAGATCGCGAACGCATTACCTTGCATAAATGCACAACAGTTACTACTTTTGACTCGGAACTGTAACCAGACGACAAGATGAATACTGAAAACTGATCAGTTTACCTGCGCCTTGTGCGTTTTCCGCCCGCATTAAGAAAATAGCAATCGTCGCTAATGCGTTAGCCGCTTGGCTACACAATGGCAAAGAGCAGAGGGGCTTCACCTGCCAAACGAGGAGAGCTGCGTCGTCGCGTGATTGTCACAACAGCCACGAGGAGTCGCCACTGCGTGACATTAAAACGTTCATTTCGGAATTGTATTTGAATTCAGCATACAGTAACATATCTTTAAAACATGATATAAAACAGCACATGCGTTTTCCGGTATGAAATAACTTCCGGGTTGTCTAGACTGCCTTCAAAATGACAAGTGACGAAAGTGCCGCTGCTTCAAAACTATGAAACTTGTTCCAAAGTAGTTGTAGTACTTGCATTAAGTGGTTTAAAGCAACACGACTTGTGCTTCTCTAACACTATAGTTTGCTAAACGTATGAAATAATTTGTGAACAGTGCATTTGGATCTATATTAAGCTGGTTTGAGTAGCTTGGCATACTAACTAAGCATTTTACATTTGTTCGAGCTGTGTGTGGCAGTCACGAGGCATAGACATACAAACGTAAAGGCAGCGCTTACAATTAAATAACACGTTGATGTGGCCGCCATATTGGATGAGACAACTGCTTTCTAGTCAAATTAAGATCTCATGCAGCGAAAAAGCCACTCGCCACCTTTGACAGGTACAGCGGATGTAAAATGTGTCCATGCCATTTTTCGAATGCCAGGATTTGTGTTATATACAGTCTATAAAAAAGGACACACACGCACACGCACACACACACACACACAGTTTCTATCTATCTATCTATCTATCTATCTATCTATCTATCTATCTATCTATCTATCTATCTCACACACACACACACACAGTGTGTATCTATCTATCTATCTATCTATCTATCTATCTATCTATCTATCTATCTATCTATCTATCTATCTGTCTGTGTGTGTGTGTGTGTGTGTGTGTGTGCGCGCATAAATTATTTTCATATTTCCTAAGCGTGGTCTCCGTCCCCCTAGTTCCAAAACCCCATTTGCACGCCTGGTCCTTTACTAGGTCACAGATAGGCATAAAAAGACAATATCCACAATTTCTAATCTGATCAATGCACATATTTACTCTTTGTATCTATTCTAACCAATAGAAATATTTACTCTTTGTATGTTTAAGCTGTACAGTAGTGATGAACCAAAACAACATATGCTATTCTAAAGTTTGCATGAGTGTTCACAGCTATCAAAGCATGTCACACTGAAACTCCTACAAAAAACCTTCAAACACCTGGATAGTATTTAAAATCATAATGTTAAAAGTTCTATTTGTTCTTCTTTGTGCCATTTTCCGGATGTAGTACCTATTAGTGGGTGTGTGAATCGGAAAAAATACTTTTGCACTTACAAGTAGGTACTTGAATTATCACGCCCGCGACCCTCGACCCTACTGAGGATAATCGGTGAAGAAAATGAATGAACGGATGGATGGTTTGCAGACTAAACTGACACATACAATATGGCGATGGTCCTTACGTATGAGTCGTCCATGGAGGTATAGATTTGGCGAATTCGACGACGATACATTAGGCGCTCCGTACGAAACAGAGCACGACGACGAAGAAGAAGGAGGAAACGGAAATGCACAGACTATCGGTTGTTGTCGTTTGGTAGTTTAGCAGAGGATTTTTCTTGGCTAAATGAGTTATGCTATTTTTTGAGTCAATCTTTATAACGTTTTTTTCTGAGATCCATTCGCTTCAGTCATGCCACAGTTTAGCCGTTCGGCATCTCGGAGTCCCCGTCGCGTTCGAAACCGCTCTCGCTCCCACAGCCGTGAGAGGAGCATATCTCCAGCCAGCTTCGGGCCTAGACTACCGAGGCCTCGCGACCGGGAGCGCGAGCGACAGGAACGAGAACACCGACTAAGGGAGGCGAGGACCATCAAGCGGTTCCGAATCGGAAGCCCCGGACGCAGTCGGTCACGGTCCCGAGAAAGGTACTCTGGTGGAGGCCAAAATTACAACCGCTGGTCGGAGCAGAGAGACGCTTTGTGGAGGCACGGCGGCTCTCGAGACGATTTTTACCACGACCAGCAGAGAGACGATGCTCATAGACAGAGACAAGAAGAACTCATGGCAAGGTATACCCCTCCATACTCATTTACCCCGTTTAGCACTTGCTGTCAACACTAAACACGAAAGCATATGAGTCAACGTCTACGTTGTGTTGGCAGTAATGAGTCAAGGGACTTGAAAAAGTAGTGAAACAAAGTTAAGTGCAATGGAGGACTACCTAAAAAATAAAGTACAGCATTGCCATTTGTGACCTCTGTAATTTTGACCCAAGACTTGGTTCCATTTCATTTCATGCCTCTGTTAATTTAGGGTACATTGAATTTACTTTTTGAGAGAGAGAGATGCAGAGATTGAGATAAAAATATACAAATTGTCTGATTAATCTATTATCAGAATTTAACCTGCCAAATATCAGAATCAATTTGAGCATATAAACATCCATATTGGTTGGCCCCCTGTACCTACTCGATGTTATGGGTAGCTTTTCCCACCTTACCTTGTATGGAATCGACAAGTCTGATGAATCTTTGTAATCTAAAGAGTTGATATTCGATTCCTTTGTTTCTTCCTTTTAACAATTAAACTTATCCTTTTATGTGAATGTTTTCAGGCACTGCATTGTCCAGGAAAGCAGGTTCTAAAGACAAAAAATGTCATTAGGATTGAGTCCATCACAGGGAATCCGTGGTTGCTTAAAATGACCTTGAATTTTCATGTCAATGTTGTGCGTGTTGACACACTGACATATTCATGGTGATGCTTGTGATGTTTTTAGAGGGGATATCTACTTTTTAAGACAATGTACATCTGTGATGGTTTATTTGGGCAAGTCTTGTATATTTCCAAAACCAAAAAAAACAAAGCAGTCATTGTGGAAATTAACATGCCACTTGAGATGGAAATGTTTTCTGTTGACCAAATATTATTGAAAAACACTGATTTTGAACGTGATTTCACTCAAATATATTACTGTTTAGAGTTACAACTTGTCATAACTGACATTTGAACATTGCTCCTCTGTGGAGTGTCAAAATTACAAAACAATTATTTTTTTCAGGGACTCTTCAGGTTTTAAACCAGTCACTATACATTGCCTGAGTAGTTCACTTGTGTTTGGTCACGTCACTTGGCGTGTGGCTGGTTTTATGCCGTTTGCAACCTCGAAACCACATATGTCCAGATCAATGTGAAGCAATGGTCCTCTTTAGTAAGTAAGATGGGCGAACTCAAGCAGTTGTGTGTGTGTGTGTGTTTGTGTGTGTGTGTGTGTGTGTGTGTGTGTGTGTGTGTGTGTGTGTGTGTGTGATGTGTGCTTGTGTGACACAGGCGGCTGAAGGAGCGTGAGCGCATCGGCGAGCAAGGTTGTCCCGAAGTGTGGGGATATTCGCCAAGGGTGAAAGAAGAAGAGTAAGCCAAGCGCGAATCACCTTCTTTCTGCAATGTTTTCTCTCATTTAAATCATGTAGTCAGTCACAGAAAGTTTAAAATCACTTTTGTCTTGTTTCTCCACCAGCTCTGATGAATTCACACCCGTGGAAGATGACGGTAAAAATGTCAGCTCGGCATCCAACTCGGAAGGTATGTGTGGCGCGCGCGCACACACACGCACACTTATGAAAACAAATTAAAATGAAGAAATGACGTGTATTGTATATTTAGTTGTTTGGATCTGACTTGGAGAGTCGCACACTTTTCTATTTCTATAAATTCCCACAGGTCCGTGTACAAAATGGGGAAAAAGTAAAACACTGTCAATCCTTTTTAGTTTACAGTGTGTGGATGAAGTGCCGCCATAGGTGAGAATGAATGCTTTGACCGTTCATGGGGGCTTGTCTGCCCTTCGCAGTTTGGACTCGCTCAACAAGTAGCCACTCCCAACATCTACCACTAAATACCTGCAGTCGGGGCAAAGGGGCCGTAATAAGCATTGGTTCATTAGCATTTTTACAAGTTGGGACCACCCACTCAAAACAGGCTGAATTCAGTGAAGCTTGAAAAAGCAATTTTTTAAAATAATTCAGAGTTTTATGTTGTTTTTGATGAAAGCATGTCCCAGCCTACGGCACTTAGGAACTGTTTTAAATTGTGAAGGAAAAAGGCATAATAATTTCTTCTTTAAACAATTTTGCTTCCGTGCTTTTGTAGATGAAAAGAGGAAGAAAAAGAAGAAGAAGTCAAAGAAGAAAAAGCATAAGAAGCAGTCAGACAGTGGCATGGAGTCCGACGATGGTAACATTGAAATGCATTATTTGACATTATTATGACTCTTCAAGAGCTCTGCTTTTTTTGTTGTTTTTGTCTTTTGTTTTGTCATATGGTGTTTGTTGTCCTTCGTTGTGGACTTTTTTCAGCGTTTTGTCCACGACATTCGTCGAAGAAAAAGAAGAATCTGTGCTTGATGGTTGCGCCTTGGCAGCACGCGTGTACCAGCACTGATTTTGATGGGGAGAATGTCGGTGCTATTTGACTGTTGCCACTTGACAGGCCCAGGTCGCTTGTGTTTTTTGCGCCTGTAATGGACAGCATTTTTCAGAGCTCTGTTTTGTTCAGCGGAGACGTCGATGCTGTTGGACAGTCCGCGTTGGTGCGGCTTGATGGTTGGCTGCTGGAGCTGAGGATGAGAGAGGATGCTGTGTGCAGCTCAGATGCGTATTTGGACCTGAGAGTCGCTGCTTGGAATTGAAACAGATTTACATTGGACAGGAGGCGTGAACCAATCTCTTTTTTCGTCAATGGAAGCTCCAGCTTCTTGTTTACTTTCAAACTTGGGTTGGAACAGACGTGTGCACATTTTGAGCATGATGTCTGTGATCCACTGGTGAAAGGACACTGATTCTCTCCTCTTTCATCTACAACTGCTTGAATATGGTTATGATTGCGTGACTGTCCATGTCTTATGCGTTCTTTTATATTGCCGTATTTTGTCATTTAATGTTAACTGTTCTGTAAAGCGCTTTGTTACAGCTGCAGCTGTTGTGAAATCGCAATATCAATGAAGATTGTTTTTTTTTTTCCAGAGGACGGAGTAAAGAAAAAGAAGAGTAAGAAAAAGAAGAGCAAGAAGTATGTGTTTTTATAACTATTCATTTATCCACTCCAAAGAAAGATATTGAAACAACGCCACATTTGCTCTCAGGTCCAAGAAGTCCAAGAAGAAGAAGGTGAGGAAGAGCCGCAAGTCGTCGAGTGACTCCAGCAGTAGCGAGTCTGAGGAAGAGGATGCTGGCGAGGTGATGTGGGTTGAGAAAGGCTCCGCTGAAGATAACCTGGTGGGACCCGAAGCGCCGCTCACGCTCCTCTCTCAGGACGAGAGACCTTTAGAGTAAGTTTGTCATTTGAAGAGAAAGAATAGTCAGCTCAAGTTATGTTTGAGAAGAGAGACTATTAGGAGGAGGATCATTTGCGTCACCTCAAACAATACAACATTCTACATGCGCACCTCCATGCTAAGAAACGAAGAAGGCTTCACAGTTAGGGTCCCACATATTCAAGTTTTGTATCCTTTTTTGTTACAGTTTCGGTCACGCTCTGCTGCCGGGTGAAGGTGCGGCCATGGCGGAATACGTTAAAGCTGGAAAACGTATTCCAAGGAGAGGAGAAATTGGGCTGACGAGCAATGAGATCGCGGACTTTGAGAAGTCAGGCTACGTCATGAGCGGCAGCAGGTATACAGTTGGTCATCTTACGTCTTTATAGCCACATTCAGTGCTGCACGGAGACACTCAATTGGTATGAATGTCACCCCCGGCAGACATCGCCGCATGGAGGCCGTGCGTCTGCGAAAGGAAAACCAGATCTACAGTGCAGACGAGAAGAGAGCGTTGGCCTCCTTCAATCAGGAGGAAAGACGGAAAAGGGAGAGCAAGATCCTGTCCAGCTTCAAAGAGATGGTCTACAGGAAGACCAAAGGGAAAGAGGACAAGCCATGAGACAAACAGCTCAATTTTGAGCACGTTTGTAAGCTATTATGTAAATACCACTTTTTTTTCTTTTTTGTATGATAGATCAATTATTTACTTTCATTTACTCTTTGTAGTGTTGCAAATTTGTGAGTAAAATAATTTTTGCAACTACCAGTATTGAGTTATTTTGGGATTTTATTGTTCATCACATCCTAAATGCATCTGATCATTTAGTAGTTAATTATAAGTTAGTCAAAGAATAGGTCTTGTAAATTTGACATCTAGAAATGTACTTAAGGGGACTTAAAACAAAAAAGAAAAATACAGAGCTGCGCCGCAACATTTTTTAAAAAGAATTTGTGTAATTAATCTGTAAGATTAATTTAATATATTTTTTGTACAACCACAACCCAAAACTATCTCTCTCACACACACACACACACACACACACACACACACACACACACACACACACAAACAAACAAACACACACACACGTACAGTAATCCCTCGTTTATCGCGGGGGTTACGTTCCAAAAAGAACCAGTGATAAGTGAAATCCGTGAAGTAGTGAACTTTATTTTTTTACAGTTATTATACAATACTTAACTATATGTACAACGAAATCAAAGACCAAAACCTGTTTTCTGGCCTAATTACAAAAAACCCAAACGTTTTCAACAAATAACTACAATAGTTTTTGGAAATACTGTACTGTTGACACACGTCGCCGCGTTCTGATTTAAAGGGTTAAAAGCATTAAAAAACTGCACTAAAAAAAAAAAAAAAAGTGAAACAGTGAAGCTGCGGAAAGTGAACCGCGTTAGAGCGAGGGATCACTGTACACATATATTTATACATATGTGTATGTATAAAACATTCATCTATTTCTTTAAATTCACCTCAGTTACATGTTGAAAAGGTCATCTATCAGCTCTTTTGTGCTAAGGTCTATTATACTGTATATGAGAATTATCCAGTAGAGGAGCTTTCATTAATGCTTTTACAGCATCTTGTGGCATATATAGGACATTATAAATCGTTTGAGGGGCATTGATTACTTGCAGATTTTCTATATTCACGGCAAGGATCGTCCAGGGAACACTGAGTCACATTTGTATATAAAGACAAAAAATGTTTTTTTGCTGTCACATAGCGGCCCGGTGCTCAACTGATTAGTGCGTGGGCTTCACAGTGCAGAGGTGCAGGGTTCGATTCCGGCTCTGGCCTTCCAGTGTGGAGTTTGCATGTTCTCCAAGCGCCTGAGTGGGTCTTCTCTGGGTACTCCGGTTTCCTCCCACATTCCAAAAACATGCATGGCAGGTTAATGGAACACTCGAAATTGTCCCGAGATGTGAGTGTGAATTGTTTGTCGATGTGTGCCCTTCGATTGGCTGGCAACCAGTTCAGGGTGTACCCCGCCTACTGCCCGTAGACAGCTGGGATAGGCTTCAGCTTGCCCCGCGACCCTTGTGACGATAAGCGGATCAGAAAATGGATGGATGGATGTTGTCATACATAAATTCCTGCAGCACAAGTGTATTTAGAAAACGTAAAGTGTGACAAAAGTTATCATTATTTCACTGTATCGTAGGCATTGCACTTTTGGTGACATTATTATTTGGGTGTGTCGTTAGGTTGTTGTGTGATGTAAAATGTCAGCCTTAGCTTAAAGGTTGTGGAGATTTTCATTATTCCATGACAGTGTTAAAGAGCAATCTGGAAACCAACCAACTCTTAAACAGTCGATCAGATTTTAATTAGGAACATGACACAAATTAACGTGCAACAGAACTTTTTTTTATTAATATACAACAAATAACCTTCTTATTATTCTTGTCAGTGGATGTTCTCGAGTCCCTGTAGAGAAAATGAAAATTAATTGTAGAGCATCAAATAAAGTTATGATTACAGTGAGTTTGTCGTGGCTGGTAGCTTTGACTTGGTTATCCGACAAACGGACGTGAACTTTCACCTTGGAGTCAAAGTAGCGCCCCGTTCCTGACACCCGCCTGTCTCTCTCCATCAGGTACCATTGCCAGGGCACATGGGCGATTCTTTTCTCCTGCAGAAAAAAAAAATCTACACATAAATAGTGTAAAACAAGATGTTTGCACGTTTCTTCTTACTACCGCTACATTAGCACTTAGCATCCCCCATACACCACCAGCTCACCTTTCCACCGTTGGTGAATTTATGGATCTGTGCGGTGGCGACGCCGGGAATAATCAGACACGCCGCCATGATGCCGAGGCCGGGCAGAATTTCATACCACATGACAGCGACAGGCGTTCAATAGCCCGGAAATCAATAGATTTGAAGAACGCCGGATTGTCCCGTTTATTTTGATCCGGAGACTAACAAAATGGCGCTCCCTGCACAAGACCTTCCACTACCGGAAGTATAAACGACAGTTCTGCCTTAATTGTTCAAAATAAAACAATTAATGTTGGTAATCAGCGAGGAAAGAGTGTTTAATTAAATGTGCAGATTGTTTTTTTTCAACTTTTTAAAGTAATCAAAGAAACCATAGCTCACAGCAAAGTCCTAAACTTTCATGATATGCGACAAACTCACATCCTGAGCTTTTATTTAGAATCAACTTAAAGTTACCGTTAAGAGTGTATTTTTCCCACAGCGTCCCCTCTTGTTGCTTTTGCAGTACTACGCCAGAGGGGAGGTTGAATTTTGCGCATGCGTGCTTGGTTTCCTTCTCACTTTGGCGAAGTTAAAAAAAGTAAACAAGTCTTGGGAATGACACAAGTTGACACAAGTAGCCTTTTAAAAATATGAAGGAGGATAAAGAAAACAGTCGACCCAGGGAGAGGCGGGTAGAATTAATGTGCGAGGATTCAGACAGGACGGAGAAGTCGAAGGAAAAGAAGGAGACCATGACAAAGGTGAAACTCGAGCTAGGCTAGGCTAGCCCCACGAGTACAAGTTTGTAATTGTCGTAAGGGACACACTTTAATCTGTATTTTATTTAGCCATAATATTTCACCAATGTATACATGAGTGCTTATACATGTGTTTAGATATGTATGGAATTTCTTATCTTTTTAACACTAGTTAATTGATGCTATGTTCATTTTCCATGACTGCGTCACTATCTGAGGTTTAAGGTTCGAATCTTGACTGTGGTCTCCCTGTGTGGACTTTGCATGTTCACGTCGATTTTCTCCATTTTCCCCACACTTTACAAAGACATGCGTTTTAGGTTAATTGAAAACTCTAAATTGCCCATATGAGTGTTAATTGATGATTGTCTTTATGCACCCTGCGATTAAGCAGTCTAATATACTCAACCTGTCGCCCGAAATCAGCTGGGGATCATCAGCTAATATGGACTGGTAGTATACTATTGACAATGCACGAATGTTTGTTTTTTGTTTTTACGATTTATCAAATTAACATCGTGAACAGTCACCATATACGTTCTCTGCGCTGTGTACTAATGGAGGAATGTCACTCTACTTGTAGATTGTGATCAGAAGGCTGCCACCTAGTCTAACTAAAGAGGAGCTAGAGGAACAGCTGCAGCCTCTTCCTGAAGTGGACTACCTGGAGTTCTTCTCCAATGACACCAGGTGATCTTGTGACACCCTAAACTTGATTTTTGACCTAAATCTTTTTCTGTATGTAGCGTTGTGAAATTTAACAACCAAATAAATCTTTTGCGAGCTGCCTTTTCTCAAAAAAATGTGCCTCTAAGAGCGTTTTTCTGAATAGTACGACTAATTTATGTACAGTACATTCACTGCCCACATTACGACGTGGCTGGGTGAGAATCCGCCACTTTGAAGCGACAGCTGGACTACACTGAATCATTATTGCATAGAACTTGAGAAGTGTTTTGAATTGTGAAAGAGAATCATAAAATGTCTCCTTTAACAAACGTTTCTTCTCTCAGCCTGTACCCTCACCTCTTTGCGAGGGCTTACATCAACTTTAAGAACCAAGAGGATATCGTCCTGTTCAGGGATCGCTTCGATGGCTACGTGTTCATTGACAACAGAGGTATCAAAAGGTATCCTGATGTTGAAGTTTATATGAAAATGTCCACTCAAGGGGGTCTTTGCACATGTTTGTTGCCAAACAGGACAGGAGTACCCTGCTATTGTTGAGTTTGCACCTTTTCAAAAGACTTCCAAGAAAAGAAGCAAGAAAAAGGACGCCAAGTGTGGAACTATTAGTGACGGTCTGTATTTTCAGAAATGTAATTAGTATTGTACTCTTTTATTGATCCGCACTCTCCAAATCTTTTCTTACGTGTAATTAACATACAGAACTGCCAACTGACATTTTCAGCAAAAAATGCTATTTTTCAGGTGACAAGCAACCACTGACCCTCACAGTCACATCGTCACTACCTCTTACCTACACCAAAATCAGCCCAGTTGTACCACAACACCATCAGTGAAACACTAAAACGTTTGTGGTTCAGTGGGATCCACTGCATATGTTTAGTAATTTAAAATCAAAGGCAAAACAAAAAACACATTATATGCTTAACCTTTTACAATATTGTATATTCTTTATGTGTACATGTTCTTCAAGATCCTGATTACAAGAAGTTCTTAGACTATTACTCTGGAGACAATGAGAAGTTGACATCCACGCCTGAGACTCTGCTCGAAGAGATTGAAGCCAGGTCAAAGGAGCTCATAGGTAAGGAAACGTTATAGTCGGGCTGGACCATACCCATTGATTTTATCAATGAACTTGAATATGGATGTTTTTTTTCCTCATGTGCCCTGCTTCCTCAACATGGCTGCAAACAGAAATAAGATAGTTCCCAAAAACTGAGTCAATGTTACCTAGTTCTATTTAGTGACTTTATTTCACAACTTATGTGACTACATTTGAAAACATTTGAAAAGAGCGACTCAACTGCAGACATCAGTTTGGCAATTTTACAAACAAGAACCCAACGAGAGGCTATCACAGAGTCAGCTGCGCAGAACATTTCCAAACGCATAGTACGGAGCATGAAGCAGTGATAGAACCACATAGTTTTTTGATCCAAGGTTTGTGCATTAAAGCCAAGATCGCCTTGCCTCACCTTTACAACTACGCATGAGAAAAGATTGAGAGAAAGCACATGACAGGCAGTCATCTTCACATCTGTAATTTGTACTTCTATTTTTCTGTAGATGTTTTTTCAAGTAAATGCTGCTGGGTTGGGAACTTGCTGCACATAAACGATTTCAAAGCGTGTATGGTATTAGAAAAAAGGAAGCACATCCCAAAAGGGAAAAAATGCAAATAAAAAATATTTTTGAATCATGTCATTGTCATTTGTAAAGACAATGACCTCAATTACAATTGGAATTTTGTTCAGCAAAACAAAGTAAGGCCATGGCGCCCAATACTACATTAAATTAATCAATACTCTTTGTGTCTTAGTTCCACTAAATCCAACTTTTATTTTTCCCAAAGCTAAAAAAACAACTCCCCTGCTGGACTTCCTGAAGAATAAGCAGGTAAGTCAGGCACAGCAGTGAGCCAAACTTAACAGCAGAAGATAGACTTCTTCCCTCCTCAGAGAATCAGGGAGGAGAAGAAAGAGGAGAGGAGGCGGCGAGAGCTGGAGCGCAAGCGCCTTCGAGACGAGGAGCGCCGCAAGTGGCGTGAGGAGGAGCGGCGAAAGCGCAAAGGAGCCGAGAAAATGAAGAAACCGGAAAATGGCAAGGACCAAGTCAAAGACGAGCCAAAAATAAAAGTAAGTAGTGTACGTAGGGAAAGTACTCAGACTTGAGAGAGTAAAAATAAAAAGTTGTGAAAAAATTTTGTCCCCTCATGTGAAGTACAGATACCAGAAATATCTGTTTTAAGTATTTAAGTTAAGATGGTTAAGTTGTAGTTTAAAAATCCCTTCAGTTCACACACACACACACACACACACACACACACACACACACACGCACACACACACACACACACACACACACTGCCACCGCCGGATGACATCCTCTTTCTTTGTCCACTGCGTAGCTGCTGAAGAAGCCAGACAGAGGAGACGATGCTGACTCGGACAAAATGAAGGAGAAGTTTAAAAAAACTGAGAGGCCCGGCAAAGAGCAGAGCAGAAGCGCTGAGCACAAAAGACGACAAAACAATGATATCAAGGACGAATGCGCAAAGAAGTAGGTCATAATTGGCTCATATTATCTTTTTATGTTAAAAAAAAAAAATCTTTGTTATCCACTCCAACACATTGTATTTCATCTAAAACATACAAACACAGTTTGATGATCGACTTTATGGTTGTGTCATCGGATTTGCAGCTGCATATTTATTATTTGTTCATTTAAAAAATTGTGTGGACGCTGAACATATTTTGTATCTGTTCTTTTTAAAATTTGTGTTAATTTGATTTTTAATCACATTCTAATCAACTGTAATTATTTTTTAATTAAAATAATGATTTAATGCCATTATATTTTATATAAAATCTTAATACATTTCATGCTTCAACATATTCCATGCTTTCTCCCCTTGCAGGCCAGACGAGGAAGGCCGCAAGGAGCTCCGGGAACATGACGCCGACCGCGACAGGGAGCGCGAGCTGGAGAAGGAACGCCAACAGAGGGAGAAAGAACGCATGAGACGGCAAGAGCGACGGAGGAGGAGGGAAAGGCACGATGGCGAGAATGTCACCCGGAAGTGGGCGGAGGAGGAGGCACCTGCCAACAAGGAGAGGGAGCGGCCACCAGACAAGAAACGGACAGACAATGCATCAGAATCTGACAAGATGGAGAAGACACCAAAACAAGACAAGAAGGACGACAGTGCCAAGAGAGAACGATTACGGAACAAAGTAATGCATCAATCTTTCTATCAAAATACATTTTTTTATATTTAATGATGATAATATATTTTATTTAGAGGCATCTTTTTAAGGAGGGTGTTTCATGACAACATTTTTTATTCATTAATCCACACATTTTTTTTTAATTTAACTTCTAATTTTCTTAATATATTTTTATTCTTCAGTTTTCTATGCATTGAAAAAAGTATTACATTTCAAAATTACCCAATTGTTTTTATAATAATGCAACATTTTTTATTGATTCACTAATCAAACCATTTAAAACAATATTTGACACGACTTTTTAATTAACACAATTTTTTTTCTTCTTTTCAGTTATCAATGCTTAGTTGTTTTTTTTTTCTCAAAACTATTGTTTTTAGATTTTATTCCTTTATACGCCCATGTGTGTATATATATATATATATATATATATATATATATATATATGCATAAAAAGCATTCACTTGTTCATCCACGTACATGGAGACATTTTAAAGATTTAATGTCCACTCATGTTTGTTTGTGTTCATTCATCCATGCATTTTTAAATTACGTTTTGCTGAAGAAATATTTTTACAGCATTTATTGTTTCAAAATATTAACAATTATTCATTACTATTATTAAAATTCATACATTGATGAGGAAATTACAGGAAAAATTATACACAGCTATTAGGGATGTAACAAAAAAAAGCTATTTTAATTGAAAATATTGTGTTTGATTTAAAAGTTGTGAGCGCGTCAAATAGAAATAAATTGTTCCACTTCAAAGCAACGGATACTTATTGAATTGTCTTTTATTGGAGAAGCAGACGCCCCCAATATCCATTTGTTTGTTGTGTGTATTTGTATCTTTCTTATCCATTAAAAAAATAAGAATAGCTATTCATGGTTTTATTTCACAAGTATGATTCTTTGTTTTTGTATTAGGATCGTCCTGCTATCCAGCTGTACCAGCCTGGAGCAAGAAGCCGCAATCGTCCAGCAGGAGGCGGCGGTGGCGGAGGAGGAGCTGATGTCAGCTCTGTGGACAGGAAGCCAGACACAGAGACGAAGAAATTGGCTGAGAAGGGTGACGACTGAGTGGATTTCTGCTTGCAACTTCTTTTCGATTTGGTTGAGGAGGTTGCGGCCAGCCAGACTCTGAGCACCATGTTGCCTCAGGGCCCCCTCTTCCATGTCTGAGGCTCACGACTGATTCATGGTGGAGCCAGGCAGTGCCTCAAAGCGACCCTCTTTTTGGTTTCACTCCGTAGGAAAGCTAAGACTTTGGTTACAGGGCGCACAAAACCATTAAGTGACCTTACCTTTTGACGGTATCACTGCAAACGTGTTTTCATTATTGCGTACACAAATTGCTCATCCAAACAGCATTGAAAAGCATATAAATGGCATTCATGGACTGAGAATAAACACAGCTCTTGCTACAAGTTTTAGTAGATTACAACAAGTATGTTTACCATGTGTTTAAAAGTGTGTGGAAGAAAATGTTTGTCTATATGGTCTGCATTGCGAATACGGTAAGTTCCGTGGAAATGGGTTTGGATGGACAGACTCCTGTTCGTACATGGGTGTATCCAGAGGCAAATATACATAAATAAGAATCCAAAGTGTTTGGGAAAAGCATGCAGAATGAGAGACATGAGGGTGAAAACAAGTGAGTACATAAGAAATATGTACAGTATTATAGCAAAGTGACCATATATACCGATGGTTCGAAGAATGCAAGGGGGAGTGTGGGTCTAGGTGTGTTAATTCTAGAATTTGGGGTTCGAATCCCAAAGAGACTATCACATCATTTGTCAGGATACACAGCGGAACTGGCGGCAGTAATTATTAGCCTACAAAGGGTGAAAGAGAAAAGACCGGATAGGGTGATGACGTGTTCAGATTCAATAGCAATAGTGGAGTTTACAATAATTTCACATAATCAGGGAAGATTTCTTCATTGAAATACAACATACAAGTAGGTTTTTTTCAGGATTCAGAGGGGTGGCATTGAAGTCCAAATTTGCTTGAAGCCAGCACAAGGGGATTGGTGGTACATTTCGGGCGTGTCACACAGCTGATTTCATTAACGGAGTGGAGCATTGCATGTAAATGGCAGATCGGAAAAGATCGCGTCACATATAGAGGGGTGACCAAAGATCTTTATTTGGAATGCTTTCAGTCAGAATGACATAAAAAGGTCCCCACGTGAATAACCCGATTTCCACAAAAATCGATTTTTTTAGTGAGACATTTTATTATTAATTCGCTACAAATTATATTTTTCTAACTTTCAAAATGTTCCCATAAGTGGTAATTACCTGTTAAAAAATAAGATGTCTACAGTTAGAAATTGAGAAATTAATTTGTAGTATCACAAATTTGCCTGCTAGTGTCGCTGTCAATAAGTGTACGACTAAATAGCCGGATGCATCGTTGGCTAAAATAGCTTACGTCACAGCCTTCGGCCTCTTCTATCGACGTCGTTGTGAGGAAAGCACTGTGGTCGACATGGTAACTACAAAAATCATCCAACATCCGTCAAAATATACTCTGTAGACTCTTCTTTTTCCTCAGAACACTTAGATATAATACCCACGATGTTTTACATATCTATATGGTGCGTCAAAATTGTAATTGTGTACATTTAAGTGCCGCTGCTCACTCCAAGCCTAATAGCTAGCTACCTAGTAATCTAGCATAAAAGCTCAAAGAAGGCGTTTAGCATGTGGCCTGGTAACCGCACAGTTTTCAAATGTCTTGGGTGGGTGATCTTACATGATTTCGTTGTGCCGTGTGTTTTTAGTCGTCCCACAAGACTTTCAGAATCAAGCGCTTTCTGGCCAAGAAGCAGAAGCAAAACAGGCCCATTCCTCAGTGGATCAGAATGAAGACCGGCAACAAGATCAGGTAAGGGTTGTGTGTGTACACTGCTGTACAATGGCCGTTTATAACGCCAACACGCATTTTTTTTTTTTTGGATAATATGAACCCACTAGTTAAGTGAGAACTAAGTATAATCCTACTGCAGCAACACCTTCGCATAAAACGGGTCATGATAAATAGTGATTGCCTCCATTGACAATCAAGACTCCCAAGAAACATGTTAAATAGTTATGTCCTTGATGAATCGTGTTGAGATATTGGCACCTTGCATCCGAAATCTTTGATTTAGTTTTCTTCTTGACATGTTTTTAATGAGTCTGAGTCACAGGCGCACAACTTTGTGATCATCTGCGCCATTGTTTTTTGTTTAGTTTAAATTGACAGATGGGCAACATCACTTGTAGATGCGGGGGAAAAACAGTCTTTCCAAGTTGATTTTGATTAAAAGATTAATAAATTTACTGAATTGTACGTATTTACATACTTTCTCTATTGTTGGAGTGCAAAAATGTGGAAAATTACTTTCTATTTTTTGGACAGTTAGATTGTACAGAAAAGACTCAACTTATCAATGAATAAATTAACCAATTTATGGAAAACATCTCAATTATAAGAATTAGTAGCGCAGCCTGAGACGTTTGATAAAATTCATGTTTTAAAAAAATATACAATACAATACATCCTGATCTATATAGCGCTTTCACAACAGCTGCAGCATATTGTAGTTAACCAATTATTTAAAATGCTCATTTTAGTTAAAGCATTCGCAATTGATTATTGAATGACAAAATAATTAAAATAACAATGAGTAAATACTGATGTTGGGTTGAATCCCTGGAACTTCTGAATCGTCGCTTTTTGGGCAACCCCAGTGCAGCATGTTCAACCCTTAACATTGCATCGTCACAGAGAGCAAGTCCTTTTCAACGCTTTATTAAGATTAAGATATCCTTTATTTGTCCCACACTGGGGAAATTACAGTCTACAGCAGCAAGATTGTGGGTAGAAAGAAGACGAAAAGAAACTCAAACAGGGATATGCGCTTGGTTACCTTAATTTCTGGACCATAAGCCGCTACTTTTGTCACACTTTCAATCCTGCGGCTTATTGAATGAAGCGGCCTGTTTAAAGATTTTTCCGACGGCCGCCAGGAAGCAGTTATTTGCCATTAAAAAGAGAGTGATGGCTTGCTCATCACTGTCTTATAACAAACAGATTTGGATTTGCATTCATCAGTCACTCAGTTCAGTAAAAACAAGACCTTTTGGTAATCAAATCAAAGCATAACAACCATTAACCACGTTGTCACCACAAGACGGACTTGCAGCTCTTTTCTGGTAGGACAGGCTTGACAGTAATTGAAGACAAAATATGTTCATTGGTTTAGTGAGGCACTCAAATGCAGAAGTTAGATGAGGATGTGTTGGCCAAACTGCACAGGTGTTGAGACTCCATACTGCGATGGCAGAAGACTACATGTTGCAGTAAAGCAGGCCTGCAATTGCAGCACTTGATGGCTGTGAAGTGCTGTCATTAACCCTGCTGAGATTATTACTACTCAGTCTCAGAGCTCGTCGTCGTCGTCATCATCACTTGTGAGGATGAAGAGGTTGCTCTGTCACTGAAACACTGTTAGCTAGCTAGCTAGCTAATTGTAGCAAGTCTTACTCAACAGGGATACAGTAATCCTACTTCATGGTCGTTTTGTATTTACTGCACTGTTGAATGATTGTATTGTTTTCGTGTGCATTGTGCCAATTCCCCCAAAACACTCACACTCACCCCTGCAATAAGTGAACCACAATAGTGTGGGATTTGTGCATGTCTTTTTCTTTTTTTTTTTTGGTGACAAAGCTAGAATTTGAATTGTTTTCGTCAATGGTTATCCTGACACGGCAGTGTGTTGTTCAGTGGCAAACGACATGCTGTATCCATAATTTAATTTTTAAATGGTTAGTTTTGTTTTATATTAGTGGAAGTTGGAGGATAAGGTGTAGTATCGGTTGTCTTGGTTGACCATTCTCCTGCATTCTTCAGGTACAACTCCAAGAGGAGACACTGGAGGAGGACTAAGCTGGGTCTGTAAACATGACGTTCTGCAGAATCCATTCTCCTCCATTCTATCAAAGGACCTCCAGCTACCAGGAAGGAGAGGCTCAATGTGGTAGAGCCACAGTTGTTTTGTACACAGTCTGGTTCTACGTTCATGTTTGAAAATAAAAGATCTGTGATCAAACAAATACTTGATGTACACATAATTTGTTTTCATTTTGGTTTATTCAGCACAGAATGAATGGCACTTGGCAATTATAGTCAAGAGCAAAATGAGATATTTCTTACTTTTTAATAAATCTTTCATCGGGAGGAGTAAAGAAAAACAAAATGAAAAGCAGTCATGTTTTTTTTTTCCAATCTACCCACACCACAAATGCTTGTATTTGTAGCTCATGTTTGCTTGTCTCTGCCAAATATAACCCTGGCATTCAAGATGGAAAAATAACGTAGGCTACCGAGAGTGCTGTTTGCATGTCAAATATTGTAATTGGAACAACCCAAGGTCCAAAGCACTTTCAAGGGAATGAAAGCACAGTATTGACAGAAAATGTCAGCGTCTACTGGTGCGAAATGAAAAGAACCTTCTCATGGAACCAAACCTCCAATTGCCTCCTCTCCTGCTGCTGTCAAACGAGTCCACCTCATCTGTCAAAGCCTCCACGTCCTCCCCGGGCGTGACTGTTACGTAGCCTCCGCTGTTGTTACAGTTCTTATTGGCGTTGGGTTCCGCCCTGCGGGCGTGCTCGTCGTCCCACGTCCCAAGCAGCTCCTTCATCTCCCGGGGGGCGTCCGGCGCCAAATACTGCCAAGCGCGTCTGCCCCCGTAGTCCATGACATCCACGTCGGCACCGAACGCGCCCACGAGGAGCTTGACAACCGCGTAATGGCCGTGCATGCTGGCGACGTGCAGCGGAGTGAGGCCACCGCTCCCCCGCACATCTACGCTCACTGGCTGTCCTCCGGCTTTTTTCGGTCTCGGGGGC
>NW_017805461.1:180360-184898 GCF_001891065.2 Hippocampus comes | reverse complement strand
TTTTTTTTTTTTGGTGACAAAGCTAGAATTTGAATTGTTTTCGTCAATGGTTATCCTGACACGGCAGTGTGTTGTTCAGTGGCAAACGACATGCTGTATCCATAATTTAATTTTTAAATGGTTAATTTTGTTTTATATTAGTGGAAGTTGGAGGATAAGGTGTAGTATCGGTTGTCTTGGTTGACCATTCTCCTGCATTCTTCAGGTACAACTCCAAGAGGAGACACTGGAGGAGGACTAAGCTGGGTCTGTAAACATGACGTTCTGCAGAATCCATTCTCCTCCATTCTATCAAAGGACCTCCAGCTACCAGGAAGGAGAGGCTCAATGTGGTAGAGCCACAGTTGTTTTGTACACAGTCTGGTTCTACGTTCATGTTTGAAAATAAAAGATCTGTGATCAAACAAATACTTGATGTACACATAATTTGTTTTCATTTTGGTTTATTCAGCACAGAATGAATGGCACTTGGCAATTATAGTCAAGAGCAAAATGAGATATTTCTTACTTTTTAATAAATCTTTCATCGGGAGGAGTAAAGAAAAACAGCAAAATGAAAAGCAGTCATGTTTTTTTTTTTTCCAATCTACCCACACCACAAATGTTTGTATTTGTAGCTCATGTTTGCTTGTCTCTGCCAAATATAACCCTGGCATTCAAGATGGAAAAATAACGTAGGCTACCGAGAGTGCTGTTTGCATGTCAAATATTGTAATTGGAACAACCCAAGGTCCAAAGCACTTTCAAGGGAATGAAAGCACAGTATTGACAGAAAATGTCAGCGTCTACTGGTGCGAAACGAAAAGAACCTTCTCATCTTGTATTTGTAGCTCATGTTTGCTTGTCTCTGCCAAATATAACCCTGGCATTCAAGATGGAAAAATAACGTAGGCTACCGAGAGTGCTGTTTGCATGTCAAATATTGTAATTGGAACAACCCAAGGTCCAAAGCACTTTCAAGGGAATGAAAGCACAGTATTGACAGAAAATGTCAGCGTCTACTGGTGCGAAATGAAAAGAACCTTCTCATGGAACCAAACCTCCAATTGCCTCCTCTCCTGCTGCTGTCAAACGAGTCCACCTCATCTGTCAAAGCCTCCACGTCCTCCCCGGGCGTGACTGTTACGTAGCCTCCGCTGTTGTTACAGTTCTTATTGGCGTTGGGTTCCGCCCTGCGGGCGTGCTCGTCGTCCCACGTCCCAAGCAGCTCCTTCATCTCCCGGGGGGCGTCCGGCGCCAAATACTGCCAAGCGCGTCTGCCCCCGTAGTCCATGACATCCACGTCGGCACCGAACGCGCCCACGAGGAGCTTGACAACCGCGTAATGGCCGTGCATGCTGGCGACGTGCAGCGGAGTGAGGCCACCGCTCCCCCGCACATCTACGCTCACTGGCTGTCCTCCGGCTTTCTCGGCTCGGTGGAGCAGCTTGAGCAACGTCTCATCTCGGCCGGTCTTGGCCAGCCAGTGGAGCACCGAGTAGCCACTGATGAAGTCCCGCCTGGTGAGCAGCAGCGGTTCCTCGGACACGAACTCCAGCAGGGTGTCACAATTGCCCTCCACGGCTGACAGCATCCACACGTGCTCCATTGGGTACAGAGCCAACCCTAACCCTGCCTGGGACAACTTTTTAGTGGATTTCTTGCGCTGGGCAGATGCGTCCGCGACCGAGTCGTCTTGCCGCCTCTGAAGCAACCGCGACCTCCGCTGGGGAGCACCGGGCATGAGCGACGTGCCATACCGGGAGAGTCGGTCCACAACGGCGCTTTGTGTCCATTCTCTGTCCGGGTGGGCGTCAGGGGTGGTATGCGGCCCAGTCGAGCTGCCCTCATCCATGGTACTGCTGTTCCGGTAATTTTGGATGACAGCCCGACTAATTTAAATGTCAAATTTGAACGAGTTTCCTTCTCACAAAAATCGCGCTGTATCCTGCCACTGGGTTTCTCTCCATTTTAGACGTTAGAACAGTCTCCATTTTGAATGTCAAAAACAGTTCGCATACTCGTCTTGGTCGTTAACGTGACTCACCTGCTCGACTTTTATTTTGGTCACTGACGTTGGTTTGAAAGAATCCACGTGTATGTACGGCTGCTCATTTCTATTGCAATTTCAAACCACTGATTTTAAAATAAAAGAAATTGAAGCGATTAGTTATTGCTTACTTTTCCCCACTTCACAGAGGAACTGAGCCAAAGTTCATAGTAATCTCAAAAAAGGGAGTGTGTCATGTGACCACTGATGATTGCAAAACCAGGAAGTGCACATTTATTTTTATTGCGCTGCTTTAAAGTGACAATATGCAGATACATAGCAATGATTTAAAACTGTAAAACATTCCAATTCAAAGAAAGAAATAGTATGAAGAGTAGAAAGCTGTATTTGAACATATTTCAGTCAGTGCCAGGCTCAGGGGGAAGCTCAATGATCAGTTCGTCAATCGTTTGGAGGAAGGCGTCAAACTCTGTGCAGCCATCTGAAAGAAATTAATGCGTTACATCAAAGTAGCTGTGGATTGAGCCACTTCTAAGGCACGCATCTCAGGCATTCTGAGCTCACAATACAGTGCAACCTCTAAAGTGAGTTTGAGCACTTCAAGTCTCATTTGTTAATCAAAATGGGGTATATGATCAACAGATTTGTTACCCGAGCGTTGTGGCATTCTCTCAGGTGACAGGCTTAGGAGTGGAGGCACATAATTATATTGGTCTTTTTCTGAGAGAGGAGGCCTTTGGTGGAAAGCCAGACCAGCCAGAGCGAGACTACCGAGAGGAATTAAATCCTCAGGAATGCAGTATTTCTCAAACTCTGAAAGGGGGAGTGTGAAACCGATTAAAAGCAAATAAGACTGATTTTAATCCATTCTAAACGGTCTTGATGAAGACAATTACCCATAGGATCATAGGGGATCATTTTCTCAATCTCTGGGTAGTCCTCTTTCTTCTGAGCTTCATGCTTGAGTTTGGCTTCCTGTTGGGTGCAACAAAAACACTTAATTGAATTGCATTTTGAATTGAATACAACTTTATTGTCAAATATGCTGTACGTATGTGTAACATACAGCACAGATGAAATTTCTTCCCTCTCAACATAAAACAAGACGAGCTGTTGTGGGTGTCCACGCCGCCATCAAAAGAAAAGTTAAAAAATGACAAAATAATTTTACTTCAACTTAAACATGCACTTTCAATAAAATTAAGGTTGCAAAGTTTCAGGAATCTTTAGAGTTGTAAACATTCTAAGGGACTTTACAAAATTGAAGGTTGGCACTTGATAGGGATGTCTTGTCCAGGGAAACCAAGACAACGCAAGTCTTTGCTCAATGAGATTTATTCCAGCTACAGTTGGAGAAACACCATTCACATATCTGTCATGGAGCGGCTCCCCAAACGGTGGGGTGCAGCCCTTATACCCTTTTTTCTTCTAGGGAGGGATTGAAGAGTAAAACAAAACGGAAACATGTTACTAATACTTATGTTAAACAATACATTCTGATTAATCTAATTACACCAACACAATAGAGTTAGTGAAATTTAATTAATGCACACGTTGTCATCCAAATATATAATATATATAATAAACCTGACAAACCACCACCTTTCATGCAAATCAAGTTGTCCCTTGACTGCAAGAGTGCCCCAATTTACCAGTTTGCCAGTAAGGATCCATCACTTAGTCAACTTTGGCTTGATGCCGCATGCCCAAATTTGACTTCACAGTGAATGATTGTAATGCCCTTGTGTGTGGGGTAGAAGACCTGTCCATTTTGCATCTGATCCCAAAAATATTTATCCTTTAATGACACCATCCCATGAAATGTACCCTCAATTCCTAGTTAGCCTTCCCATTATTGGTGGAGGATAGGAACTCATCTCTACCATAAAGAGCGAAAAGCCATGAGACACTGATGCCCCCCATAAAAAGGTTTGATTGGCTATAAATGTCAAGACCATGGCAAAGCAGTTTTCTAAAAACTCAACTTCAGTTACTTGGCACCAAGATGACAGATTTTTGCAACACTGGCATACAGAAAATTGAGTTTTATTTCCTCTTGTTGCAGTCTACAGTCTTCGGTGAGAGGAACATTAAGTTTCCAATGATCATTACGAGTGCACCAGGATGCAGAAATTGTCATTTCGCGATCACATAGTGTATGATGTCACTTGCACCGGCTGCCGGAGCTAAAATTTGAAAGTGAACAACTAACTAACAGCAGCTAGTTTGCCTGTTTGGGCACTCCAAATTGTCCCTACTTTTTGGAATAAATTGAAGCGACACATTTTTTTTTTTTTTTTTTTAAATCTAATGTCCGTTTGGGAGACAAAAGGGCCAGCTCTTTTAAGTAATCTTAGCCAGAAAAATAAAGCCTTTTAAATTAACAGCTGGACTCCCTGACAAAGGTTTGTGTGCCGAAATGCAAATGTTTGTCTTTTTTTTTAGGGTTTAAGACACATATGTAAAAGTGCCGGCCGGCGGGCCAAATCCGGCCCGCGAGAATGTTTTCAGTGGCCCCTGGGATGATATTGATTTATTATTAGAACCG
>NW_017805461.1:178832-180284 GCF_001891065.2 Hippocampus comes | reverse complement strand
TGCCTTGAATAATATCGGCTTCTTTCATTCATGTTATGGGTATTTTTATACAAAGGAAATTTTTTTGTGCCTGTTGAAAATTAAAGTTTACTGACATAGCCATAAAAAATGTTGCTTTATTTATCTGACCATATTGGAATGTATTTGTTAGGTTTTCAGTCAATTAAATTTGGTTCAATAAACAATATGTGGTCATTTTTAAAATTTTCAATGAACATTCGATCAGTCCGGCCCTCGGCTTGCAGCAAAATTTTTTATCTGGCCCTCCGTCCATTTGACTTTGACACCCCTGGTTTAAGAGGACAAAGCTTCAACAAATGCTTTAGTTTTTCCAAAGGGAGCACCTTGGAGTTTCCCCGACTTTCAATACTTTCATTGCTACAGGAAATTTCCCACTACTTTGCAACAATAAATAGAACAATTACAACACATTACAGATACATATCCAACCTGAAATTTCTCCGTTTTCTTCCCCTGATTATTGACAACAGGGGTTGATAACTGCGTATTGACAACCCCAAAAGCCTTCCGACCACGACCAGTACGCAGAGGAGTTCTCATGGTTTTGGGATTGAGTGGAGTCTTCGAGGATATCTCTGTAAAGACAAATTAAATCAAAGATCCCCAGGCCGAGACACACCAAAACACCATTTGTGCTCAAATTTCCAACCTGGTATGAAGGAAAGACTTTGATTTTCCCGTTGTGTAGTGATGTGAGCCATCGTGTCTAGAAAGGACGAAACAGACGTTCACATTTACGGCCAGTGTTCCATTAGTTAGCTGTTTAACACGCTTTTGAAGTTGTAAGCCTTGGCCAATGCTTTCTATATGGGCGATTAAACAGGCTTCGACAAAAAATGTCACAAACAGGAGAAAAACTTCATATAATAAAACAGACTCGATATACAGTATTAACGGAACAGTTACCGTAGTCGTGATTGTGTGTCTGGATTATTTGTACGAGCTCCGATCTGGCAAAAGCAGAGACGTTTTGTCAAGAAAAGGAAAACGGACTGCGGCTCATCTTTTAAATTCGCTGCTCTCACGCTATTGGTCGACGCTGCAACACGATGTAAGTGGGCGGGAACCTAAAAAACACACTTCCGGTTAACGTTTTTTGTCCTTTTCCCTAATTAAGAGCCAGTGCTGGTCTGCAGCCAGGTTCTTCTCCTTTTCCACCAGATTTAAATGTAAATGTTTCTTCATGGGTTAAAAACTTAAAAAGACCATTTATGATTACGATGTTATGACAAAAGAATCTCAATTGCATTAATAAATGAAATTTCTTAATATTTTGTAAAGATGAGAATTTAATATTGTTTCCACTTCACTTGCGTTCTGGATACTGTATACTATTAACACACCATTAATGTACATGGTAGGCATAATTATAAAATCTAATTGTGTCTTAATTCGTGAAAAAAAATCTATACTGTATAGAGTATATATATA
>NW_017805461.1:168483-174444 GCF_001891065.2 Hippocampus comes | reverse complement strand
ATATATATATATATATATATATATACACACACCCAGAAAAAAATAGTTTTTTTCCTTTATGGATTGATCTATACTGTATACTCGTGATGTTCATTCACTCAGGTTCACTACTAGTCGGTGTGGACGAATCCATTAAGGCTGCTCGTAGGGGAGAATTGAGAAGTTTTTGGTCAAGATAATTGCTAATGATGATTTAATAACCTATAATGGATCTCTCGTAACATAATCCTACAAATATTCGACAACTGAAACAGAATTTAGGGCGCTATCGTATGTAGGAAGTAAAATAACACGTTTTAAATGTGTTTCAGCAGTGGTATATGCCGAAGGAGAGGGCGAGCTTTCGGTGTAACCTCAGCTCTTCAGCTTCCCCCGCTCAACTCGGAGATCTTGCTCGGCTAACGGCTATCATTAATGGCGTCTACGGAGATAGCGAGGCAAGCGGTGAGTATCCCGTTTCAATTAACCCACATTGATAGTACTGTTTCGCTCAGATCTTTCAAAAAATCATGCATCATTGGAAATATTGTAATTTTGAATTGTGTGCTTGTGAGCCGCCTCCCCCCAATGTGGTTATCGTCATTTTACGAGCAAAATGTCGTGTTGAGATTATGCTAATCTAGAATCGTCAATGCGAAACTCAATAAGGCTTCGCTATCAGTACCAATGAATGTTAGTTTTCCAAAATTATATATGGTGCGCGCGTGTTGGTTTGACACTATTGTTGGCCAAAACGCACAAGTGCCGTGTAAAATGTCCATTTTAACCAATTAAAGTCTACGTAAATGATAATAATAAAAAAGAATAAAAGAAAAGACGTGCTGTTCTATAGAGGCCATTCATTTTCAACGCCCTGGTTTAAGCGATGCTCATTTCCGTTATGTTATCTCATGCAAGTCAATTCACCTTTCAATCGGGCGTTGTCATGCCTGTTTAAACGGAAAAAAGCTAAATATTACTTGGTATTTAACCCCGCAATTTGCACAAAAAAAGTTATGTGTCTAAGGTTACTGCATATATTTTACTGTGGCTGCTTTACACCCCCCACCAAAAAAAAAAGCAGACAATGTGCCCAGAATAGCACGTTTCTCTCGTTTTGACATCGCATTCTGCGGCTGTCTGGTGTGTGGAATTTGGCTGTGAGTGTCTTGAAAGGCAGGAAGGGTTTTTGGAATGTTGCACTTACAACCAGAGGTGTATGTTGTCGTTTCGGGTCGATAGATGGAAAGACACCTCTATCAGGCTGCAATGGAATCCAAGTGGGCCACATTTATCACGTGATGCTGATCCAGATTTTTATGAGATGTTTTGGGGCCCCTCGAATCTCATGTACCCATACAATTGTCATTGTTTGCCGAATGGCTCGTCTGTCCCTGCTTCCAACTAATATACTATAAATCAGTGTTTCCCAACCTTTAGTGCACCCAGCCACACATTTTACAGTGAAAAACATATCTCGGCATACCACTCTGCAAAACGATGAACAAAAAGTGGCTATGGCTATACAGGTTAATTGTGTACCTTCTGTTTTCTAGTGGAAGAGCAGTTGATTATTCTGCCTGTTACGATGCGTGGTTGACATAGATAAATACATATCTGTATTTTTTAATTGAAAATAATAGGGGCGGAACAAAAAACAACTTGTATCGGAAGATCGTTTTTTGATTTATGCAAATGCAAGTGCATCGAATCGAACCAAATCGTTCCACTTGAAAATATACCCCTTTACATATTGAATCATCTTTGATTGGACAGATATATTGTCGAAGGAAATGGCACATATACAGAACTGACAGTTTCATTTAAATGTATGTAAATTGACAACAAAAAAGTAATTGCATCACACTCTTCTCCAACGGAGCTGTACCATATTGAATTGAATCGTAATCTACTTTAGTCGATCCCAATAGAATCTTTTCACTTTCATGTCAAACCATCCTTGAATCACTTTGCACTCCTCATATTGATTGTGAATTTGGTGGGGAGATGCACTCCACCTAGAAACCGCCCCCAAATATATATATATATATTTGTTTTCTCTCCAAATAATTGACAGATAATTTCCTGCGGCACACCTGATGATCTCTCATGGCACACTAATGTGCCAAGGCACACTGGTTGTAATGATTGCTATAAATTAATGTTTGCCCACATATGCCCATAGGATTTACAACACCATCCAGTCACTATTTAAATCCAATTTCAGCCCTCTAAATAATGAACGTTTTCACCAATTGTTCTCCTCCCCATGGAATGTTTTTGCTGTCAAAGCTGTGACCACATAGCCGAGCAGGCACTCTAACCACCGCTACAGTCCACATCCACACACACCCACACATGCTTCAATTGGAATTTTTGCACTTGTTTCAGAGAGACCCTGCATGCAATGTAATACAGTACAATGCTCGCTGGGTTGTTTATCAGCATTGGTGTCACATTAATAATCACACTCATTGGCCAGTGTTTGCCACACTTGGACAATCAAAGGATGTATTTGCAGTGCAGGTGCCCAATTCTGCTTTTAATGACTAAATATGGGATATTTCCATGTTCATTGCATACATTACACATAAATTACACATTACACAAACGACATGTAACTTCACAAGCATCAACAGCAGGAAGTTTTAAATGAATGTAACCTCCACCTTACTCAATTGCTTTCCTCATTTCCTAATTATGCACTCACCTGTAATGTAGCATATTAAAACCATATTTAACCACTATTTAATCGCAGAAAACAGGCCATCCTAACACAATGGATATTATGTTTTTGAGTAGAAATGGACTACATTGTACTCGTTTTTTTTTTTTGTGAGGTTTAACCCACCCACATAACAGGGTAAAGAAACCAAAATGTTAGAAACCTCGATAAGATCTGTAACCCCTGTATAGTACAGCTGACACCATTGAACACTGTCAACTAAGCACATTATTATATTTGAAAAGGCCGACGTTTACTCTTGGCTCTCATTAGATTTTTCGCACGTGTCTCTAAAATAGTGGTCTATGAGTACATATTATCTAAAGTGTGAACCTTGTGAAATGTCCAATAAAATACACATTTGCTCTGTGGTTTCCTGATGCGGGTAGAACCTCGAGAATTCAGGAAACAGGAAGTCTGCAGTGTAAATATATAACAGACACGAACAATTATTAATCAAGTGTGATAGAAAGAATGTTAATCTTTTGTAGGATGGTGTTTGCCGAACATTTTTTTTGTCATTTGTTGTTTTTAGGGAGAAGGTGCCCGCGCTGTACCTCTTGCTGGCCATGTTGGCTTTGACAGCATGCCTGACCAGCTGGTCAACAAATCTGTCAATCATGGATTTTGCTTCAACATCCTCTGCGTTGGTGAGTATGTCGTATGTGACAACAGATCGAAAAATCGGCATAATGGCTGGTATTTGAACAGTATGGACTAAGGCCGGCTTAAATTTCGTTATCGTATCGATATCTAGCTCTGAGCATTCATGATATTAATATCGTAAATGAGGACAATATCTGTCATTATGGACTTTACACACGTGCGCTCCATGTTCAGCTCAGGCCTCCTTTCCAGTTTGCAGTTGATCAGCAGCTCAAGCCAGCCAATGGCCTCCTTCTGATGGAGGGAGGGAGGACGCACGCACGCACGCACACACACACACACACACACACACACACACACACACACACACACACACACACACACACACACACACACAAATCCACAGCCACACGCGAAAAATCCATTTCCAGGTCATAAGTGAGGAAGACACAGCCATGTGCCATCAAGCCATGGAAATAGAGTATATAAGGTACATGAACACTACTCACCAAAAGTAAGGGATATTTGGCTTTCAGGTGAAATTTAAGGACGAGCCTAAAATGCATTCAACCCTTCACAGGTGAACTTAATGTGACCTTCTCTAAATTTTTGAATGCACATGTCCAACTGTTAAATGTTTTAATACTTTTTGCACAAGTTGCTGTTCTCGAACGGGGAGCTTAACGGCAAAATTCATAACAGGTGTAACAGAGATCTCAAGAGACTGGAAGAGTCACAGAAAGATGTAGAAGTCGAAGTTCTTTGGCCACTTCCCATTCTGATGACTGTTACATTGTGAATAATGCCCTGAGAAACCGGATGATGAATGCCACTCACTCCAGGCAGGTTTAAGGGAGGTACTCAAGTGTCATGTCAAACCATTTGAAATAGTTTACGAAACTGCTTCTGCGTGTTGGATGACCGACAAGGGTAACTGACCAGAGCACCAGGCACAGGCATCATCATCTTGCATGGGCCAGGGTGAATTTACGCTGGACGTGGGACCAGTGGGCCCCAGTGGTGTTGTCTGATGAAAGTTGATTCACGTTGAGTAGAAATGATGGCCACCAATGATGTTGGAGACGTCAAGGAGAGTGCTATGCATCAGCCACTGTTGTTACCAGATGAGCTTTTGGTGGTGGCGGTGTTACAGTGTGGGCAGGTGTGTCCAGTCAGTACAGAACTGCCCTACACTTTTTGACATACCCATACTGCCTGAATAACATTATTAATCCAGTGTTTATCCCCCTACATGAACAACACGGCCCTAATTTCATCTTCAAGGACAACAATACTTCAGCTTATCGAGGTCGCATCATCACGGAGCGAATGTTGGAAACTGGTGTACCTCAAATGGTACGGCTGGCATTATCTCCAGACCTGAATTCTATTGAAAACCTCCTGGGTCAGCTGAGTGGCTGTGTAGAAGTTCGAAACGCTGAACCCCAAAACCTCAATGACCTGAAGGCTGCCTTTCAAGAAGAGTGGGATGCTATGCCTCAGCAGACAATAAGTTGACTTGTGAACGGCACGAGATGTCGTCGTCAAGCTGGAATTGATGCTCAAGGGCACATGACGAGTTATTGAGACATTGTCATTTTTTGTTGTGGTGTTTCTTTCCACATCCTTTTTGATTGATATTTAGCTTTTTATTTTAAAATAAATAGTTTTCATTGAACCCATAGTAATATTTTTTAGCGCATTGTTATCAAGATACCTGGATATTGAGATATGAAATTTGTCCATATCGCCAGCTCTTGTGTGGATTGTAGAATTATTTTTAGTGTGGACATGAGTGTAGGTGCAGTGCTGCACAAATATTTTGAGCAAAAATTCGAGCTTCTCATATGGTCAAACTCTGTTAAATGTCCCGCTGCTTTTAGTCAACAATGGATGACTGTCAGTGGCGAGTCAAACAACAGTGGCTGTTTTGTGTCGATTCTGCACAGTTCCTGAACTCATCAGTGAGTGCTTCCTCTCAACATCTGTTTTTGTTTAATTCTCTCTTAATCACTGCAGTACAAAGAAATTCTATTCATTTCTTTGTCTCTTCTGGCATCTTTGCTTTGGCTTTTGTTCACTGCAAATGAAGTACATCCATGCTTCCATACATTTTCACATTCGCTTATCCGCATGCTAGAGCCGATCCCACCAGTCATCGGGCAGGAGGCGGGATACACCCTGAACTGGTTGCCAGCAAATCACAGGGCACATATAGACGAACAACCATTTGTGCTCACACTCACGCTGAAGGACAATATAGAGTCTTCCATTACCCTGCCATGCATGTTTTTGGAATGTGGGAGGAAACCGGAGTATGGTTTGACGTGACACTTGGGTGCCTCTCACCTCCCTGAAATGTGCCTGGAGTTGAATGGAAAGGAAACTGGAGTACCCGGAGAAAACTCACGCACGTACGGAGAGAACATGCAAACTCTGCACAACAAAGCTGGAGGAGGAATCGAACCCCGCACCTCTGCACTCTGAGGTGGAGGTGCTAACCAGTCGACCACCGTGCTGCCCTATATGAAGTAGTTAATTATTTTGATATTTTGGATTTTTTTTTTGTATGAATCGCAAAATGCTTTTCGTGGCAGCAAAATTAAATAAAAACAAAAAAAAAAAAAAAAAAACAAAAAAGAACAAGAAAG
>NW_017805461.1:134859-168360 GCF_001891065.2 Hippocampus comes | reverse complement strand
AAAAAAAAAAAAAAAAAGAGAAAATATGGTGAATTCATCCAAGTGTTTTCTATGTCGCTTGTTTTCATTTGGATTTCGGATATTGGAGCCTATCCAAGCTGGGTTTGGACAAGAGGCTGCCAGTCACTCACAAGAGACAAGACAAACTTCTATTCACACGCGCATTCAAATTTATGGAAAATTTTGAGTCTTAATTGAACTTAACATTTAATATTTTGGAATCTGTTTGGAAAACAGACTCTCAAGGATGCTTTGCAAAAAGACACAGATTATACAGCACTAAATAGATAGAAGGTGAGTTTAAAAAGTGTATACAGTATTTGCCAAAGAGGAAGCCAAAATATTTATCCCCTCCAAAAAATATATATTTTTGAATATCAGTTACAAATTCCGTTTGAATGTAGAATAATTTAATTCCCTCTAGTATAGCTTTGTCTTGCAGATTTTTTTTCGAACACTGACTATTAATATCCAAATATAAAAATGTAGTTTAAAAACGTTTCAGCGAGTTATCTTACAAAAGTGGGCCAACATGCAGTAGATGGTAGGTCAGGCTGTGAAGAATTAAAAATAGACAGAGCTCGCTAACTGAGTCATCTGACTGCCTCTGAGATAAATGCGCATCAGAGTTCATCAGCAAACAAGCTGCTCGCTATCTCTCTGTTTCTCTTTGCATTTGGGTGTATAATTTGCTTGCATCTTTAACATTACTTTAAAATACTATATTTATTGTTAATACTTCCTCAAATAGAAACCTCGACTGAAATAAATAGACACTGTGTGTGTCGTCCAATTGGAAATACCGAAGACACACTCAAAATCTTTACAAGAGTGTGAACCACTACCAAAGCTTAGCAATGGACCACTACAAAATTCTAAAATGGAAAAATCTGAAAAAGCAAAAGGATGTCGAAGATTTTTAATCATCCCATGCATGCACATCCCAAGACAGAAATTAGTGGAAATTCGTGATGTTGTTACTGCGGAAACCTGCTAACAAACAAGCAAACGGCCTTGCAAACATCTCCTGAGGGGGAACTCATAAACACCTTTTATACTGCCTGTTGAAGATGGAATTTTTCTCCCTGTTGTATAAAAAAAAAAAAAAAAGGAAAAAAAGTATGTCTAATTGTCTTCTGTTATAGCTTTGTGACTGTGTCCCTGTGAAAAATGTCACCATCCTCTTGTCCAGGTGAGACAGGTCTGGGCAAGTCCACCCTGATGGACACGCTGTTCAACACCAAGTTTGAGGGAGAGCCCACCCAGCACAATCAGCCCGGCGTGACGCTCAAATCCAACACCTATGAACTGCAGGAGAGCAACGTGCGCCTCAAGCTCACTGTCGTCAACACGGTGGGCTTTGGAGACCAGATTAACAAAGAAGACAGGTGTGTTCCTTGCAGATATAATAAAACAGGACTAGGTCTACACATTGAACCCCAGCTATTCGCGTGTGAGGCATAGGGACCATGCTATGCTGAGAATAGCGAAAATCTGCAACGTATTGTTCCCCCAACTGAAAGCAGGTTTGTGTAATTGCATTTAGAAGCCACTAGATGGTGGCGGAGCACTTACAAACGATCATAAAGCATCAACACCATGCATTTAGCATATATATCATAATTCCATGTTACATAAGTCACTGTATTCATTAGTTAAATTGCTCCAAAAAAAGCAAACCCCCTTCCTATGAGGCTCATCAATAGTATTATCTAGCCTACTATACCATAAACAACATGCTAGCACAAGCTTACATGACATAAAATTGGGCAAGAAAATATTCGCACTCTCACTGTCACATGAATAGTATTAACGTACCTTTTAATATTTACATTTAATAAATGTTAGTGGGTGCAGGCAAATTTGTAGCTGCTAAGTAGACTGCGCTAGCGAGTAGTGGCTTCCTCTGGAGAGAAACAGAAACATACTTCACTTTTGACTGTACACATGGATGTATTTAAAGATGACCAACAAAACTGGACATCTCAAATGCAGATGAAAAAAAAAGCGACTAGTTGAATTGTCAGTGAAAGACTTGATAGGTTCCCAAAGAAATCTGCAAATTCACAAATGCTGACCTGCAACTATTTAGGGGTTGACTTTGCATCTATTAACCATCTCTGTGTTTCCCTGCCAGCTACAAGTCCATTGTGGAATTCATCGATGCCCAGTTTGAAGCATACCTCCAAGAGGAGCTGAAGATAAAGCGCACACTCCACAGCTACCACGACACGCGCATCCATGCCTGCCTCTACTTCATTGCTCCCACGGGCCACTCACTCAAATCCCTCGACCTGGTGACCATGAAGAAGCTTGACAGCAAGGTAAATGCCACGTTCATCTCGGTCACCTTAATGCATGAGTAGTAGAATGTGGTTAGTTGATGTGACCGATTATTTCACCTTTCACCCTAATTCCATTTCACTTCAGGGACTCTTATGCAAGAAGCGTATCTGTGTCACAGCAGCAGAATAAATAAAAAGCAGTAGAATTGTAACTTCAACTGCACGACAGATGATAAAAGTGAAGTAAGGACGATATAGCTAGTTAAGGTTAACTATGTAAAAAATATGAATTAATAATGTAATGAAAATAATTTAAATATTTGAAAATAAATAAAATATTTTTCGCAACACAGACAAAAATATGCATCTGCAATATAGTCCGACTACGTACAAGGTGAATCACGATCTAGCCGGGGATTACTGCTTGATTAAATTTGAATCCCTTGTTTTATGGTACTACTATAACTGTTTGTCAAAGCTTATCTTCCATGTAGAACATGGCTGGAAGGATGTAGCACATCACGATTCACCAACCTTTAGGGAAGCCCTCTGCCTGTATGTATATCATCCCAAGTGAATTATCAGTGTGACTTATCTGAAAAATGCAATCAATTCTGTGGCTGCTCCTGCATTTGTGCGACATGCTCTTCTCTGTGGGCTCATTTGCATGGACCCCACGAGCCATCCAACCACCGTTTGCCAGAGCAGCTGCACCCCCACGTCAAACACTCACAATGATGTGCAGCTGCCTTGTTATTTTACATTTAACCTCTGAACGCACACTTCATGAACCAGGGGATGTTACTTTGAAGGTTCACCGTCTGATAGCAAAAAAGCATCCCAGAAAGGAGGCACGTTGATGGGAAAGTCATGTTTTTACATCGCCTACCGTCCGGCTGCTGACTCAACGTGTGTCCATAATGGTAGCACTTGCTTCCAATTTTATGACGTTATATCTTTTTGATTCATTGTCATTTAATATTAGCAAGTCACATTTTTACTTTAGCGAGAAACAAAATCAGATCTATTTGGATGCAGCTCTCAGTGTTGCCCCCTTCTACCGATGTTATAGTAGCTTCTGTCTTCTTCTCTCAACCCCAAGGTCAACATCATCCCAATCGTTGCCAAGTCGGATGCCATCTCCAAGAGTGAGCTGGCCAAGTTCAAAATCAAAATCACCAGTGAGCTAGTCAGCAACGGTGTGCAGATCTACCAGTTCCCCACCGACGACGAGTCAGTTGCAGAGATCAACTCCACCATGAACGTAAGCCGCACAAAGTTTAGAACGTGGAGATTGGATGTCTGTGACCACTTTAGCTGTCAGTGAGCCGCCCCATATGTCGTTGTCACTACAGACTGTCAGACAGCTCAGAGCTGACAGTGTGGGAAAATGGGCTTGTCTTTCTCACATTGAGTCAAAAATACCTAAAAGAACAGCATGAGTGTGCAAGGAGGAACACAATCAGTTCGGGGAAATAGACAATTATCTTGCTTTTTTTTTTTTTTTTTTTTTGACAAAGATATCCCACGATGATGCCACGATGATATGAATGTAAATCAGCAGTGGTACAAATCATGTATCCATCCATTTTCAACTCTGCTGATGCTGAACAGGGTCACGGGGGTGGTGCTGGAGCCTATCCCAGCTAATTTTGGGCAGAAGGCGGACTATGCCCTGATCTGGTCGCCAGTCAGTTATAGGGTACATATAGAGACGAATAACCATTCACACCCGCAGCCACACCGTCACCGAGTGGGAACCGATCCAACGGTGCCCACTCGTAACTCAGGAGAGTGTACCAATACGCCATCAGCAGCTCAAATCAAATAAAGAACAAAAATATTTTATTTTGAGTTGATTAAGAAAATTTTTAAAATAGGATATTTTTGATCCGATTCTGATCAGCTGAAATTTACATGATCGGCCCCGATTTCTGATTATGTCGATTGGATCAGGACAACCCTAGATTTAGGTAAGATGTTCACAATTAATGCCGCTTCTAGATCGATGGCCTTTTACACGCTGTCATCTGACAGAACGACTGAAGATGGACATATAGCTCTCATACTGTCCCAGAAGGCTCAAAAGGAAAATTGCTGTGTTGAATGTTTCCCCCTCGTTCATCAGAATAGTGACATGGAAAAAATGCGTAAAATGCCTACTTTCATCGGCAGTGTGAAAAGGGTTCTTGAGCGAGCATTGTTATTTCATCTTTTCCAGATTGTGCTGTATACTTGGCATGGCGCTGGTTGTTGCAACTCTCTGTTGGTGTTTTTTCCATGTGGTGATTTTGTGTGGAAACAAAAGATTATTTAGAATCACCAGTGTACACGTGGACATTTCCTCAAAGCAGACGTCTTATCTAGTCACACGGAAATGTGTTGTTTATATAGTCAACTTTGTTTGGGTTATTCACTGTTCTCTTGTGATAAGGAAGCCGGCAGTGGACCAATGCTCATGTCTCATTTAACTCCACAGAGCCATTTACCCTTTGCCGTAGTGGGCAGCACGGAGGAGGTGAAGATCGGGAACAAGATGGTCAAGGCCCGCCAGTATCCCTGGGGCACGGTGCAGGGTAAGTCAGCTTCTCTTCCTGCCTCGCCGGAAATGTCAGCATGCGCCGTGCCATTCGTCTGTGCCGCCCTTTTCCTCCTACGGCCTCCACAGCCTCATTCAGCATGTTGAGCTGTTACAGCACATGACACTAATGGACGGGACTTTCAATTGATTTGAATTGACTTGTTGAGCAAGCCATAACAATGAGTTGCTAGCACCCAGTAGCCACACTAGTTTATGAGCCCTTTGAAACATGTGAAATTTCAGACTAAGTTCATGTTTCAAGCATTAATTCGGAGGTCTTCCTTCTTTTTAAAACATCCACCCCCTTGAGCAGCCTGACAGCTTGACACGTCAACCTCCAGAAAGCCAAAACCCAACCTATTTACGGTCAATAAAGGTGCCATGTGGAAACAATAGCCTTAATATTATTGTTTTTATGTCAATTAAACATGAGTTCCACCTTTTAATTTCCTAAAAAAAAATTCACCAGGTTAGGCTTGTTCAACATTCTTTTACGTAGGCCTCCAGGGTAAATAATGCTCCATTTCCTGCACCAATTGCCTAAAGAGGTGTCAAAACCCTTTTAAAAGCTGCAAGTCATGTGTTTCACTCCTTTCACTATAGTACAATGTGATAAAAATTAAACTTGTATGGTTGAATGTTTGCAGCCAGCGGCTTTTTGTGACAATGAGTCATGTGTTTTGCATGCATATGTACTGACATGGTTTCACACACTAGCTTGGTCAACAGAAATAGAATTTGATATGGTCTCTGTCCAATTCTTAATGTTCTGTTTATTCGGCACGTCTCCCACAGTGGAGAACGAGAATCACTGCGACTTTGTCAAACTGCGAGAAATGCTGATCCGAGTGAACATGGAGGACCTGCGGGAGCAGACGCATACGCGCCACTACGAGCTGTACCGCCGCTGCAAGTTGGAGGAGATGGGCTTCAAGGACACTGACCCTGACAGCAAGCCCTTCAGGTACCAGACACAAGGCTCCTTTTTGTCCCCCCTCCCCATCTCGAGTCAAGGCCTTCATCATCAACTCTCATCTCTTTTTCGCTCTGCTAGTCTTCAGGAGACGTATGAAGCAAAGAGGAACGAGTTCATGGGCGAGCTACAAAAGAAGGAAGAAGAAATGCGGCAAATGTTCGTCCAAAGGGTCAAAGAGAAGGAGGCGGAGCTTAAGGAAGCAGAGAAAGAGGTTGGCATGGTTAACCCGCTGCCACAGCCGTGTCACAAGACTCATCTCACAGTTTTATTATCCTTTTATTCCACACGTCATTTGTCTCCGCCTCACAAAGCTGCACGAGAAATTTGACCGCTTGAAGAAACTGCACCAGGATGAGAAGAAGAAGCTGGAGGACAAGAAGAAGTCCCTGGACGACGAGCTCAACACGTTCAAACAGAAAAAGACTGCCACTGAGCTCTTGCAGAATCAAGCCCAGCAGGCCGGGGGCTCCACCACGCTCAAGCGGGACAAAGAGAAGAAGAAGTAAGTGTCTCCATCCTAACATCACAACTTGAAATGTATTGAAATTCAACTTAAAGGTGTTCAATAGAGTTGAGGTCAGGGGCTTGATGTTGCTTCATGCACTGCAAACAGCAAAGGGCTTTCCCAAAAATTATAAACAGTAGGAAAACGAATGCAATGTTTTCAGATTCTGGGCCAACTAAGGAGTCTCACCAAGACAACTGATAAATCGATTGATTGATAAATGTGTGTCCATACATTTGTCCATGTTGACTCTTAATATTGTTCGCGATTGTCCAATTTACTAGGGTTTAATTTTAATGAGCCCCTCTTATGCCACCAAGTCCTCAGTGTGATTTTTTTTTTTTTCAGCTCATGAACAAAAAGCCTGGGATTTGTTCAATTTTAATCAACACTGTGGATTTTTCACTGTGCCAAATGCCTTCTGAAGCTTTTATGTTATGAGTGCATTTATTCCCAAATCAACAAAGGTGACTTGCTCTGAATACCTCGTCACAATAAATTTTGCTCATATCCCAACATACATCATGAGTTTAACTACTTCTACTTGACTTTTGCAAGCAGGTACTGATTGTCAACTCAGTGGGTTTAAAAAAAAATCCCCTGTGAGGTTCATTAAAATATGTTTTTTGTTATATTTTCTTAGAGGTGGGCAAATGAACCAGTGATGCTAATGTGAATGCTGTGTGTGCTGGTGTGTGTGCCGGTGCGTGTGTATGTGTTCGCAAAGAATGAACACAACTTGCATTCAACTTCTCTTCCTAAGTATCAGCAGGAATTTTAACCTTCCTTAACACTGCTGTTAATAACTCAATTTTAAAATTTGCACGACCACCAATTTTTATTTGTACAGTGAAACCTCTAAAGTTACAATAGATGCCCCTGAGTTCATGCTAAATAATTGTCAAGAATTGACCGATTGTTTGAACTTGACAAATAAATCCTACAATTGTTGAATTCAGATTCAGGTAAAGATGCCGCCAAAGGCACCACAAAACATCAAGCTCAAAGGCATCATGCCATACAACGGAGAATATCTATTTACAACCCAGGACTAGTTGGCCGTCAATCACATAACCACCAATCATTTACACTCACATTCACACAATGGACAATTTAGATTCTTTAATTAATGTAATGTATGTTTTTGAAAGGTGAGAGGGAGCTGAATTAGATCTGAGAATCAAACCCAGAACCTTAGAACTGTGAGGCAGACGTGCTAACTCCAATTTCCTCCCAGTTTTTTTTTTTTTTTCAAAATCCAAACAAAACACGTCCCGAAATGGGTTGCATTCAGCCTTAGATGTTTTTCTGTACATACAATTTGTGTTCTGGTTCATCACTTCCTACAGGACACAGTTACAGAGCGCTGCTTGTAGTGTGGATGTCAAAGTGTAAGTGCATGTATCACCCATGTTGCATCCGTCATATTTTCCAGTTAACTGCTCCTACACTTGATGCATGCTGCTTGATGCACCCTGTTCTGGTAAGACCTGACTCGGCATCCCACAATTTAATCAAACACCAACTTGCCACAACAGCTGTTTATGTAAATTGACAGTGTTTATCGCTCACGTGCCAGCTACTAAATCAGACAGTTATCATCACTTTGTTGCATCTGTCCTCCTCGGATACACACAAGTCTCCTTTTTGTGGAGAAGCCATTCTCTGAATGCCCCTGCCTTTCACACAGAGCCCTTCGAAAGGGTCATGCCAGAACAGCGAGCAGCCTCAGGGCCCAACTGTGTTTTGTTGGGATCTTTTGCCCCCCCCCCCCCACACACACACACACACACACACACACACACGCCCCGTATGCCGATACTGGTTCAAGGGACATTTGGTTCCAGGCTGCATTGAAAAACAGAATCAAATATATTTTGACCATAAGAGCCTGCATATGTAACACCTTGGCTCGATCACATGATTGCAACAGTCGTACTTAAAATACGTTGTTTATCACTACAAGGGTTTCTCACATATTGCATAAGATGTGGTTACATGCTTGCAAATGCGACAATGAAATCTTCACAACTGCTTTGGCATGTGGACCTACTAATTACAACAAATTCATTCAGTGTAGGGCGGCACAGTGGGCGACTGGTTAGCACGTACGCCTCACGGTGCAGAGGTGTAGGGTTCGATTCCGGCTCCGGCCTTCCTGTGTAGAGTTTTCATGTTCTCCCTGTGCCTGCGTGGGTTTTCGCCTGTTACTCCGCTTTCCTTCCACATTCCAAAAACATGCATGGCAGGTTGATTGGGCGCTCCAAATTGTCCCGAGGGGTGATTGTGAGCGCGGATAGTTGTTCGTGTACGTGTGCCCTGTGATTGTCTCGAAACCAGTTCAGGGTGTAATGTGCCTACTGCCCAAAGACAGCTGGGATAGGCTCCAGCAGGATAAGCAGATTGGAAAATGGATGGATGGACATTCAGTGTAATTGCTTTTTTAATAATTTGTTTTTATTTGCTTTTGTGCCGTTTGTCAGAAAAATGCTTTATGTGAAACTAGTCGGTGGGGCAAAATGTTTGGGGACCTGTGCTGTAGGCTACTCTCGAGGAGCACACAAAACGGGTCCAAAATTAGATCTCACGCTTTAGATCGCCGCTAATTGTGAGCCGGCCATCAATTATGCTGATGCAGATTTTTTTTGTATGGAACAAAACAGTAACGGCCCTTCTCTCTTATTTCCAGAGAAGGATTCCTGTAGAAAAGTGCTCCCTTGTGGCCACCCAGCTGTGAATGATCGTCCCTTACAGTGAACCCCTCCCCAATGTCCCTACAACCCCACAAAATGCCCTCAAACCTGGGCGTTGCTCAGTTGGACTCCTTTTTAAACACACCATTCTAATTATGATGTTTATTCTTTGTATACAAGATACATTCCACGCTTCTCTATTTTTCTATGTAGTGTCTTTCTTGCATGGCGTGTGTAGTGCGCTTTTTATTTTCCATATTAACACACAACATGACCTTGTTGTGATGGGCAGAAATGTGCCAAAGCTCAAGCGAAACACACTCGTGAAAGCTTCATTTTTAAACATAACTGTGCGGAAATTAGTGACTATTTGATTATTTTTTTATTTGGGGGGTGGGGTTAATTATCAGTACATGGAAGTGTGGTAGTATTTGAAAAGTGCCATTGCAATTACAATTAGGCAATATCATTAAATTGCTTTAATGATGTACAACATATGATGATTAGGGCCAAACTGAAAAGGGAAACAATGTAAAATTAAGGGGGGGTAATAGTCATAGGCCTTGCAAATAGTCGGAATGTTGCAAGAGAAAAAGCTGTAGTTTACAAGAAAGACAAGAAAAGAATGCATATGAGGAACAAAAAAGTCATGATTCTAAGACAACAAAGTGGTAATTTTGCAAGAACATAAGTTGCAATATAACAAGAAAATAGTAGTGGTTTGGCTGCAATAAGATTAGTATCGTATGAGAAAAGTTGTAATCTTACCGGAAGAAAATTGTGATGTTCAGGCATACAAAGTAGCATAGTTTGTATGCAGCACTTCTTACAGAATATTCCAATGTCAATTTTAAAGTAAGATTAGATTTTTCTTGAACAATTTGAACTTTTTGTATCATTAAGACTTTTTGTCTCCTCACTTTTATGCAACTTTGTTGTGAAACGTGGTTCTGGTTAATATTGTACTTGTACTGTAATACTATTACTACTTTAGCTCCTTGCAGATTACCAATTTATTCTCATAAAATGCCATCCTTTTCCTTATTGGATCTCAGTTTTCTTGTAAAATGACTACTTTCCCTCGAATTTCAATTTAGTTTTCTAAAAAATTTTATTTTTTTCTCATTAATTCCGCTTTGTATTGGTTAGCTAAAGAATAATACAGTAGAGGTATGATTAGGCAGTTTCCCTCTGCTTTAAGTTTGTCACGGTCTGTACATCTTGTTCGTTCACTCTCGTCTAACCAAAGCACCAAAGGCTTTCCTTGGAAAAAGTAGTTATTGTTCAAATCCCACTCGGTGCTTAAAGACAACTAGCAGGTGAGCTATGAAAGCTTCTAAACCTACTATTAGACTTTGCAGCGTCATCCTGAGTCAAAATGTGCCATAAGAGACTGAAGCAGTAATCTCAGACACATACTGTACACAATGAGTGTTTCGCTTGGACTTCTATCTTTGCCACTTCTCCCCATACCTCATTGACGGTCATGTGTTTTATACCTTTTCTATTGTATTAGCTGTCACATTTGCACTTTTGTTTTTTTTTTTATACACAAATGTGATGAAATTTGTATGTATGTTGTCAGTGCAATTGATACTTTTTTTTTGTTTGTTTCTGCGAGTTTTTATAATGGCACATTTTAAAAGTCAGTGGTCATGTTTGTACTCCCCCAAGTTGTTTGTCTACAGAGGAAATAAAGGCAGTTCTCACCATGTTAGGACATAATTTGTTTATGTATATGATCATTTACAAATGATTTCTCTCAAGACCAGAGACCTTCCATGTTCCTCAGTTTACTAGTTTGTGTGTATTTCCTTTGCAGTTCTCCCTGGCTCTGCACTGAGTAGGTCCCCATCTCTAAGGGACCTTCCTCAAACGCCACCAATTTTGTGGGACCTCATCTTTCTAGGTTTTTTTAATACTGTGTACTGATTTATTTTTTACTTCACTGTTCTTTTAATTCCCTCTTTGCTACCACTTGGACTCTTCTTCCACTTAAGACGAGATGGTTATTTCCATGCTTTCACATTAGATTTTTTCCCTTCATTTAGGAATAGCAAAACGTTGAACTATATTCACTCATTGTCATTTTCTGCCACATTTGGAATTTGAATGCATTCTAACCAAACTCTTTCCCTGATACCAGATACATCTCTGTTTTACTGACATCTACATCTTTGTCTTTCTCTTTGTAGCTTCTTTTAATGTCTTGACCATCTGAAGAAGGCGATGGCAGCTTCATCAACAACTAAGCACCCTTTAACTCTTCTGTTCTTCTGCTCCCCCTGCTGCTGTATTGACTTTTTTCCCCTTTCTCTCCTATCACATCACCTCATTTTTGTCAAACATGGGCTTATGTAGACTCGCATGGTATCCCTGCCCCACCTTGTGACACTCTGAACCAGGTGTTGGGGACCTACAGCTCCTGCTGAGGAATTGCAATTAAAAAGATCCAACCATTTAAACCCCAAAAATGCTCACAGCAAATATTTAACAAATAATTGACAAAGTTCCCCACTTCTGACCTTAAACACAGGCCGGCAGGGCAGGGTCGACAATTTATGTGTACTCGTCTTAATGTTAAATGAAAGGCCTCTGCGAATCACGGGAGGAGCGGGACATGTTAACTAAAACATGACCTAAAAAGTGTAGGCGTACACTGATATTTAAAAAAAAAAAATATATATATATATATATATATAATATCACCAAATTGAAGTAATCACTTTGCCAAAGCGATATCAAAACATGAGCACTTTTGATGGTGCCCATGTTTACATGCCACTGAATGCCATTGTGGTCACATGTAATGGCCTTTTTGACACATGCTTTAATATTCACCAGCCTTCTGTATTCCATATTTCGCATGCATTTATAAAATCATTTCTTTACCGCTGTGACCTGCTTGTTTTCCATCCCCAAAATAACTTTTCCTGTTTCCTCAAAATGGTGCAAATCATGAGGATGAATTTGTTAAATTCTATCATTACAGCTCCTTTATGTTGCCAAATATTACGATAACTTGGAGTTGAAGTGAACCCCGATGGGAGTATTAAAAAAAAAAAAAAAAAAAAAACAAAGAATGCCCATGCATTTATATAATTTATAAGGATATATTTTGTGTATTGAAGTGCATTGAAGACTTGTTGTTTATGACCTATGCTCTTGGGTGGTGCAAAGTAACATTTTTGGTGTCAGAAGAAAACATTTTCTAGTATCCGTACATCATGTCAGAAACCCTCGACCACTCGAGCTATAATTCAATATCTTGCTAAGTTTAATTCCATTGATGTACATTTTCAATAAAAAAATGAACCAATAATGTTGCTTTTTTGTCATTATTTAACAATATTTACTTGCTCGTATATGCTGTTACATTCAGTTTGATTTGGGGATTAAAATCTAATTGACAAAATTTGGAGTACATTTTAATAATGTAGTTGTAACTGAGTTAATAAAATAAATAATAAAAGAAATTACTAAACAAAGCATTGATTACTGTTGCAATACAGTACTGTACTGTGTACTGTAGTGTTGTGCTTGTCGCAAAGCATCGTGGGTACTGTGTCGTACTGTGATGACGCCATGACAGATTTAAGCTAGCGGGAGCAGAAAATGGATGGTCCTTGTCCGCGTAGCCGACTCTACATGCTTTGCGAGACGCACTTTCCTGAGGGACTCTGACCTGAAATGTCCCTATTTTCTTTGAAGACAATTTAAAACATCAATGAACCGGTTGTCCGGTTTTAATTCTGCTACATAGCCAGTAAGTTGTACTCGCAAACATCAGTTAGCCGACAGAGGCTAACACGACGCCTAATATTTCTGTAGTCATCACTACAAAAGAGCGGCTGAGTCGATAGGGGCTCTTTGCAGAGAAAGGTAAGAGGACAACAAACGTGACTGCTCACACACGCACACAATGCAATTTTGAAACGAAGCCGTGGGATGTAACGCTGACGGATAGCGATATCGGCCTTCAGCTTCGGTCGGTCATTTAAATGCATACAGCGGCCTCACGAAAAACAATCATATTTGCTTCAAATCAGTCCCAAAGTATTTAAATTTGCTGCAACTTAGTGTGGAACGTATTCCTCTCATCTTTATGCTTACTGTACTTTATGCTTACTAACGTTGCTGCCCATCCGTAATGCGCATCTATCTATCTATCTATCTATTTATCTATCTATCTATTTATCTATCTATCTATCTCTATGTGTGTGTACAGCAGACCATTGTGTAAAACAATTAAATGAAAAACAGTAAGGAGGTGCTTCTTACACAGCCTGCTGTATTTTCACACCATCGTGTTGTCTTTCACTAATCAGCGCTAATGTAGTAGTCAAGTCACAATTACCGGTACAGTAAATCTGGGAATCACTTGTCCACCATAAATGTAAAACAATCAAATGAAAACTAGCAAGTACGTCCGTAACTGAGCGTGCCTCCCTGCACTGTGTGACAACATAGTCCTACGCTACTGTTCAAAGTAGTGAACTGCATGCCATTCATAACCTTGAAATGTTGTAAGATAAAATATATATCTGAATGGAACACACTTTTAGGCCATAAATGTAATCTACTGAAATGGAAAAACAGTAAATATGGCAGTAACTGTGTGTGCTGTGACCGTTGTGGCCCTTATGACGATGTTCTTATACTGCTGCACAAACTAATACATTGCACACCATTCGTAATCTGAAAATAGAATTACTGTAAATGTATCTATATAAAACACCTTTAGGGCAGCAGTAAGAAACGATGAAATGGAAAACTACTAGGTATGGTAGTAAGTGAACATTCCTGTCTTACGCTGTGTGACAATTTATTCTTACACTGCTGCGCAATCTACATGGTTCATTGTTGTCCTTTGTAAGGCCCAAAACTGTATACAATAAATCAGGATCATTTATACAGAATGAACAGCACTTTACAAAGTAATTCTTTGACCTGTATTGAATTGCCATGGTCCTTAGTTGTTAATGTCATGTTTTTGCCATCTTTGGTGTTCTGAACAGGCATGGCCTGGTTTTGATTGGAAGCTGCAGGCTGCAGGTGATGGCAGAAGGCAGCGGTGCAGACGAAATGCACTCCTTTGACCCGTGTCATAGCTCTGAAGCAAAAAAGAGACATATTTCTACTAATGGCGGTGAGTGTCATTCAGTTGAATTGAAAAATGGTTGAAAGGAGACATGTTTTAGAAAATAGACTTCCATAGTTCATTCACAATTTGTTTTTAACAGTGCCTGCTCACCAATTAAATATTGTGTGAACCTCCCAGAGCCGCCATATTCAGATGGACTACGCAGCAGTATGGTCATGTCAAATCCAAAAGCTAAGTGGAGCAGCGCAGATTAGCATTGGCAAACATTATTAGTGTTAGCTTCTAATAAGCAGGACAATAACTTGACAAAAGTAAAACTGTAAATAGTCACCAGAAGTGACGAACAACTTCAGCAGAACACCCCTACCCCAAAAATGAGGCGATCTGCTGAATTGGGCTGATGTACTGCTACTAAAATACACTACTCACAAAAAGTTAGGGATATTTGGCTTTCGGGTGAAATTTATGGAAAATGTAAAAAAAATCATTTAATTAATAATGTTATTTAGGTAGTATGGTATTGTCACTGTAATATTCACAAAGTATATAGGGCAGGTCTGTTCCGACTGGACACACCTGCCCACACTGTAACACCACCACCACCAACAGCTCGTCTGCTGACAACAGAGACTGATGCATAGCGCTCTGCTTGATGTCTCCAACATCGTTGGTGGCCATCATTTCTGCTCAACGTGAATTGACTTTAATCAGAACAGCACTGAGGCCCACTGGTCCTTCGTCCAGCGTAAACTCTCCCTGGCCCATGTAAGACGCTGACGCATCTTCCCGATGTTGCGGTCAGGTACCCTTGCAGGTGCTCTAGTACTCAGACCACGCTGATGTAAACTGTTTTCAATGGTCTGACGTGACACTTGGGTGCCTCTCACCTCCCTTAAACGTCCCTGGAGTTGAGTGGCATTCATCATTCGGTTTCCCAAGGCGTTCTTCACAATATAGCGGTCATCAGCATGGGCTGTGGCCAAAGGACGTCGACTTCTACATCTTTCTGTGACTCTTCCAGTCTCTCTGTATCATTGTTGCAACTGCTGATGACACTCTAAGCTCTGTGGCCCGGCTGAGAACGTCCTGTTTGAAGCATCACAGTGGTAAGGTACTGTTAATCCATTGTTAGGTGTCCTCTTTGTCTCGTGATGTCAATATGTGAACAGCATGATGAGGGCGACTGTTTAAACACCAGCTCTTATTGAACCAGGATATTTATTGTTGAGCCAAAGATCAAACACCTGTTGTGAATTTTGCCATTAAGGTCCTCGTTGAAGAATAGCAATTGTGCAAAAAGTACTAAAACATTTAACAGTTGGACATATGCATTCAAAAACTTAGAGGTGATATTGAGTTCACCTGTGAAGGTTTGAATGCATTTTGGGCTTGTCCTGAAATTTCACCCAAAAACCAAATATCCCTAACTTTTTGTGAGTAGTGTATGTACTATTGTTTCATTTTTGATGGTGAGCTATGGCAGTACTTTTCTATGTATTTACCGTATTAACAAGTGTCACAATCCAATTGATATCCTCGCTACGTTTCTGTATCACATACTTACAGGAGAAGAGCCCATGAGCAAGATGGCCATGTCAAAGTTTGGTTCGCGGCCTCGATTTGAGCCCGTACAATTTGTTAGCGGTGGCAGCAGCAGCACTATTTGCACCGGTGGGGCAGCAAGTGGCGCTGATGAGAAGGAGAACGATAAGGAGCCCAGAAGGAGGGAGTCGTATGCTGGTCGATACAGGGAATATGAACAGGCTTCCTACAGTGCCACTGGCAGAGCACCGAGCACCTCCTCCCTCAGGCCTGCTTTTGACTCTTGGGCTTCCCGTAGAGATCGAGACCGGGACAGAAATCAGGTTCCTTCCTGCGGTCCAGTCAGCTTGGACTACGGTGGCCGAGGCTACTCATCAAACTTTATGGCTAAAGTACAACAAGCCTATACGAACAAGTATGAGACCTACAGCTCTCGCAACACAGATTTCTACTCGCAGCCTTATCGGCACAATGGATATGGAGGAGGGAATAGATCAGGCGGCTGGGACTGTGGACGTCAGGGTTTGGGGTACAGTCACCAGGATCGCCCTTATAACCGAGCGTACAGCGGCCCTGCCACCTCTCAGCCGGGGGCTTTGTCACAGCCTCTCCCTATCAACCAGGCCACGCTAGTGGAGAAGCAGAGGCTCGTCGCCAATTTGGCGTCCGCGTTGGCGGCCTCTTTTTGGGACCCTCAGTACACAACTGGGACAGAGGCTCCAAATTACAGTTTCATGTTGAGTCGCAGTATCCAGGCCTGCAAGACCAACCCTCAGTACATTTACGTCAACCTGAAGGATATCCCTCATGCCGATCTACCCAAGAACCGCAAAGTGCCGGCAGATGGCTATGCTTGTGAGCTGAGGTGTCAGGGAGTCTATCTCGCCACGGGATACTCGGGCAGTAAAAATGGCGCGAGGGACCGCGCCTCCGAGAATGCCGTCAAACTCTTCATGAAGCCCGTCGAAGTGCGCTTGGTGCCACGCAAGTACAGGCACACAATGCTCAATGACATTGTGGTGTGCCAGATGAACTGCCCCGCCCCCAGCTTAACGCCTGCTCTTTGGAACCCCGAGAACATTGGCTATCCCAGCTTTAAGGGACCCTATGAGCCTGACATGCGCAAGCACTGGACTGAGTTTGTAGTCATGGACAATGCCCAAGACGCCATCTGCATTCTCAACAATTCCGCCGCTTTCAGTCACATGAAGGTGGACTACAAGTTCGAGCTGCTGCCCAACGGCTCCTGGCTGTGCAGCGTCTACGTGCAGGATGAAATGGTGGCGCAGGCCAGTGGCACCAAGAAGAACTCAAAACACGCCGCGGCAGCAGAGGCCCTGGCGAAGCTGCGATTGAACCAGGCACAACGACAGCACCAACACCAAGGGCCCCAGTACGCCCGGCGAAATCAGCAGTCGGAGTTCTCCGGTGGGCAAATGGGCATGAGAAAGAAACATCTGAGCGAGCTGGTCATCTTGGAGAATTCCGATAACGCCGTGTGCATCATCAACGACACGGCTCAGTTCAACAAGGTGACAGCCGACTACAAGTTCATCTGTTTGCCTGATCATCGCTGGAGGTGCGAGGTGTACTTGGAAGGACAGTACGTGGCAGCAGGGGTGGGTGTCAAAAAGCAGGTGAAGCACATTGCGGCACAGGAGGCCTTAGACACCCTGAGACAGACGCAGGCCGTGGTCAAGTCCAACCTGAGGAAGGAGGGTCACAACGGGGCCATCTCACGCTCCCAAATCCTGCGTCGCTCCGGGGAGGAGGCCATGAAGCAGGAGATAAAGGAGGACAACATTGGGAACCAGCTGCTGCGCAAGATGGGCTGGACGGGAGGAGGCTTGGGCCGAGACGGAGAAGGCATCGCAGAGCCCATTAAAGTCAAGGAGCAGTTCTCCAGAGAGGGCTTAGGTATGGACAGGGACAAGTTGGGGAGCCAGCTTAGCAAACGGGACATTGAAGACATAATCCGCAACTATGTCAGCTCGGACCGACAGGATGACCTGCGCTTCTCCACCGACTTGACCAACGACGAGCGCAAGCAGATCCACCAAGTGTCTCAAAAGTACGGCCTACGGAGCAAGTCGTACGGACAGGGCAGGCAGCGCTTCCTCATCGTCAGTCGCAGAGTGGACACAAATCAACTGATTGGCCAGCTCCTGCAGGAAGGACAAGTGGGCCGCTACGAACTTGTCAAACCTCAGGCTTCGCACTAGTTTGCATGGCAACTCCAGCTGCCAACTTTCACTACAAAACAAATCAGAGTGCAACAAATCCACGTTCGTGATTTGGACTCTTCAGATAAAGCCTGGAAGCTTCCTGCATTCCTTTCCCAAGAAATGTCTCAGATCTTTTACATTTGTTTCCACGACACCTTTACTTTCATGTCAGCTTGTGCCCAGTGTCTTGACGAGTCATTATTTCCTTAGGCACCAAAAGTTTGAGAGACTATTTCACTGTGTGTAAAACATGAAATGCTCATCGATTCATCTAACAATGGGACTGTGGAACCATTAATCTGATGGGAGTTAAGCATTTTTTGGGGTGCAACACTCTCCGTTATGGTAGCACTTTCCATGGTTATTGTACATGAGCTTCGTCTACATTAACAAAGTGTGTCCCCAGACATGTCCGTGAATAAAATGAAACTGGCTTGACAGGGCCTAGCTTCATTGAATGGAAAGACCAGTAATGTATATCTTTTTATTTACAAGAAAATGTACATTTTGTTACATGGGTTACCAGTGCAAACTTTATCTAGACAAATCATCCTGTATGATCACTCCACTCTGACCACTGATTTATGTATGATTGTGAAGTAGATTAGAAATATCCTCAGTCTTTAAATGTCAGTATTTTGTTAATGAAACCAAGTGCCCAAATGGGGCATTCATGTCTTGTGTGTTGTACTCAAAACATCACATCTGAAATCCAGAAGGCAGTTTGTGAGAGGGATGAATCAATGTCCATTTCAGGTTAATTCTAATGCTTCAATGAAAAATATCAGTCCCACTTGAAAGGCTTTAAAAGGCAAAACAAAGCACGCTGAAACAAAAAGAAATACCAATAAATACATTATTTTTTTGTGGAAATAAGAACAGTAGGTGGTTTTACAGCAAGCACATAGTTAGCAGCCACTTTGCACAAAAAAGAGACAAGTAACCCAGATATAACAAGATACATTAACTTTTTTTAAACACCTTTAACCTGATGATGGCATTCGGCAGAAGTGAACGCCACAAACACGACAGCGTATAAACTTGGCAACCGACTTTTTTTTTTTTTTTTTGCAAGGGGGACAAAGCGTATACTGTGAGATGAGTTGATGACCCGGACACACTGTTCGTGGCGGGGACCACGATAATGATGACAGTGACGAGGGTCAACAATCGCGCCAACTCTGTTCAACGATAGCAGAAACTCTCTTCTCGTACTCTCGCTTGTTTTCCTGGTACAGCTGCGCCGCCTGGCTGTTGGCTGGACTGTTTGGGTTGGGCTCATCGAGTAAAGACTTCAGAAAACACAACAAGCATGTCAGTGGATCACAACAGCCAGCATCATAAATGTGGCATTTGCTACCTGTATTGACGTTAATATTGAAGACACATCATAAGTGGGACTCCAACGATTCTGAAGTATATCTAAGCATATGCTGCCATCGGCGTATACTGCAAAAAGGAGGAAACAAAGTGTGTTAACTATTGATGGTATAAGACTACTTCATTATATAATAATACAGCATAAGGACAACTGACCCCCACTGACTTACCATTAGGATGAAACATTTTAGAGACAAATCTCACTGTTGGAGGCTTATTTGGATATTCCTCTGTGAACTCTATGGTAAGTTTGAATGTTCCTATAAGATGGAAAAAAAACATCAGCACTGCAGAAAACTATCAAGGATAACTGCTAGGGCATCACAAGGTGATTTCCACACATAGGTTGAATTATTTTTTTTTGGGGGGGGGGGGGCCCACACTCAAGTACTACTTTGGCACTACAGTATCTTGTGGCATCAAAGTGACAATGCCTTACCAGTATTTCTGTGTGTTTTATTACCCAGTACCAAAAACAGTTATTTTTTTTAAGATCATGGACATGTAATCCAATAAACCAAGACTTCTATTATTCAAAGTGAGGATCCTTTGTAGATTAATCAAGTACATTGACAAAACCTGAATAACTGTAGACGACTTACCATCTTCAAAAGGAGTTCCCTCTGGCCTAAAACAGATAAACAAGTTAGTGAGTTGTCAAATGTGAGAATCTTGTTTCATTATAGTTGAGAGCCAATTTACCCAAAAATGACAGCATTCCACACCATTATATTGTTTTCTGAGGGGGCCCCACTGACTCCAGCTGGAGGATCTTCTTGCAGCCTGACGAATTAGAGGCCAGAAGTGAGTTGATGTAACAATAGTGTCGTGATGGATCACACTATATTACTAGTAATCTATGGGTATTTTTTCGAGGTTTGGGTTTGACACGAATATGAATGTTTACTTTCAGTATCTAAAAGCACCACCTGAAATACTTACTGGCAAGGCGAACCTTGGCCGTACGCATCAGGGGCTAAAATGCTAACACTGGTATCGACGTAGGGTTTTTTTTTCAACATTTATAATGCACCCCGCCAGTATCTAACCTCGTTGACTTTACACTTTAAACAAAACAGCACCCTGACAAAAGAAAGAGTTGCTCGAAAACACCAGATAATTTGATGACAGCGAGTAAATATAACAACCCTCACGGGGTAGCCCTCGGGTTGCTAATGTTAGCTTTTAGCTACTTGCCTTGTTTGCGTCTCCCTTACCGTTTAAAATCTCTCATTAAACGTCGTCTCGCCGGAGTTGACATCCTGCTCACGCTTGAATGTACGTATCGGGGGCACAGGAGACTGAGCTAAAGTCGAGGGAAGTGTGTTTTTTAGTCAATGTAAGTGATTAGTTTGTACACTAAGCTAACTCGACGCCGATTGTTAGTTTGTCAAATATTTGGCTGCCTACGGACACAACCATAAGTATTAGAAAGGGGACACTGTTGCCATGTGGCCCAACTTTACTGACTTATACATAGCGATAACCGAGTAATTTTCTATCCTGGTGTGAGTGGATACACGGATGTTAATGTATATGCGTGATAAGTGTAATATCGTCTTACTGAAAGCAACCGCATTTGATGCCGTTCGCCGCACAAATGGAACATTCCAGAAACGATTACGTCATACGTCAACCGCCCATACTTCATGTTTGCATACTTGCATTTTCTAAGGCTTTATATATGTACACCTCTTTAAGATTATTAAACTGTAATATAGTTTCTTTTTTTCATGCTTCACTCGCTTTAAATACAGCGACGTCAGCCGAAAACAGCTATCACGGAATTATATTATTACTAGTGGCCACGAGATGGCGTGCTGCTCCACTCGTTGGCGTTTACAGTCTGTGGGCACCAAGGCAAAGAAAAAGGCACCACACTTAACGAAGTGACTTTTGTATCTCTTTTTCGCAACTTGGGGATGAGGGTTCGATTCCGAGTACGGGCTCCGCATTTCGACGACGACACCACAGATGCTGAACACTAGTCGATTTCCATCAGGGTGTATATTAAGACACACCTGCGTTGACATAAAAAAAAACCCCAAAAAAGACAAACACGCCTTCTTGTGTGTCGAGTGAAAACGTAACGATTCACTTTTTTTCTGCACTTCATATTCCCCGAAATCGTGTTCACTCACTTTTTTGCAGACAAAAAGAAAGAAAAAAAAACTTTTCGGCACGGAGGGACCAATCGCTTCCCAGGAAAATGTGACTGCTCGGAATTCCCCACGCATTATTGGAGAGAACGTCAGCGTTGTGCCAGGCAGGGAGCCGCGGCAAGAGGTTTCAACCGCTGCCCGCTCATGTCGCCTCGGCTCGCCCTCTGTCTCGGGATAATGCTGTTATTTTTCTTATTTTTATTACCAAAGACGGGAGCGTCTCAGTAATCATCCTCTCCGAAGGGTGAGTGTTCATATTACCCATATTTCGCAGTTGTAATGTAAAAAGTGCGTGTTCCCATTTATTGCGTTTAAATGCGGCTGTTAAGGGATTGGGTCTGCTAATGGGATTAGGCTGGATGACATAACAACAAATGATTCCTAATAAGAGACATGGTCTAAAGTTCATCCAATTTTAATCATATGATGTGAGTGCTTGCTGTTGCCTGGTTACATGCGCTGCTGTAGACCAGTGGGTCTCAAACTTTTTACACTAAGTAGTGTACCACATAAAAAAAATCCTTTTCTCTTTCAAGTACCACCAGTGTCATGACAACATGAAAATACAGGAGCATAGTGGACCCAAGTGTTCATAAAAACAAGAAAGAGATTTTATTCATTGAAAGTATATTTAATATTATCCTAAACCACAGTGACACGATACTGTTTGATTTCTCCAGTGTCTAATTGTCATCAATTTACCCGGTGAAATGTACATTAATGCTGGCATTTTGCAATTTACTAAACATCCTTTTGACTGACACTTCACATATTCCAACAATGTTTTCTCAATCACTAGCTTGGGCAAATGACATGGGTTCGCTTAGGCTATTGACAACTGGAGGATTGTGTGACATTGTGATGAAAAGGCCTACCTACAGTGTAGGTAGGCCTGTACAACCTGCGACTTGTGCGGTATTGACAGCATTTAATCATTAAAAATCTGCATTCAAATTTGCAATGAAAAGATAAAGGTTCTCCATCTGTGACAGTCACAAACCCAAATTTCAGTATCAGTCTTCCAGTTTGTGACGTGTGTGTGAGTGTGTGTGCGTGCGTGTGCGTGCGTGCGCATGTGTGCAATTGATAATTGATAATGACGAAAAACCTGTAAATGTTGAATATCATGACCTACCTACTCTCGTCCAATTCAGTCCGTGAAAATATAAAAATGATTGGCACAAATTTGGGATTTGATTGGCATTAAAGTTGAGCTCCTGCAAGGAAAAAACATTGCCACGTCAACAAAACCAAAAATATTGCGATGATCGCTCATATATTTTTACCGTCTGAACTGGACAAGAGTAGGAATGTACATATTAATGTTGATGGTGATTGGTCACCATTTTCATACATTTAGCAACGCTTACGTTTTGTTAGACTCCAGGGGCAGGCAGGCTGACAGTTGGCGATGGCTTACACCACTACAGCTGTCGAGGCAGCAATTAGAGTTTGGCTGCTCAACAGACGAGGTTAGCGGGAGATTCTTACCGGCCAGACATGGGGCTCCAGCCGAGTGTGGCCGCTTTCGATGCATCAGATTCGAGTGGTGTGGGTGCACTCCCTGGAGGTGGACTTGGAAAAAAATAAGTCAAGCTAATACTTATAGATTGAAATCGAATTTATAACGACCTATGAACAATTAAGCTTATGAAAAGCCTCTCAGAACGCATTGTGTTTGCAGCCCTTAGTGATGGAAAAAAACGGATCCAGCATGCGAGAGACTGCATGTAAACTGCTCATTTCCTCATTCCCTAATAAAGTGATTAGCCATAGAGAGTCTAATCAAGGCAGCGTGATGGTCGACTGGTCAGCACGTTCGCCACACAGTGCAGAGGTGCAGGGTTCGATTCCAGCTCCGGCCTTCCTGTGTAGAGTTTGCATGCTCTCCCCGTGCCTGTGTGGATTTTCTCCGGATACTCCGGTTTCCTCCCACATTCCAAAAACATGCATGGCAGTTTGAATGGAGCACTCTAAATCGTCCCGAGGTGTGATTGTGAGCGCTCATGGTTGTTTGTCTATGTGTGCCCTGCAATTGGCTGGCAATCAGTTCAGCGTGTACCCCACCTACTGTCCAAAGACTGCTGGGATATGCTCCAGCATGCGCGCGACCCTCATGAAGATCAGTGCTCCTCACCTAACAATATCCTTCGACAAATAATGTTGCCATATTGTACTGAGCAGCCAGGAAAGAAAGTACGCAACTGTGTTGCAAGTTCCATTTTCTCTCTGTTGTGTTTAGCATGTATGCCTCACACCTTTGTGTTCGTGTTTGAATTTTGACCCCTGGCCTCTGTGGGGTTTTACATGTTCTGTGGCTATTCAGTCTTGCTTCTCCATTCCAAAACGCTTGTTATCTTAATCGAAGACTCTAAATTGTTCATGTACGTGAACGGTTGTTTGTCTATATGTGCCTTGCGATGAGCCAGCAACCAGTCTTGGGTGCCCCTTGCTTCTCACCCAAAAGTCAGCTGGGATAGGCTCCATCTCACCTGTGACCCTAATGAAGGGCACCCAGTAGAGAAAATGGTTGGATGGTCATCATCACATCAACCCTTTTTATTGTGACTGGCAGTCTGTGTTTCTGTGGTATAATCTTTGCATACTTGTTTTGTGTTGACATTGAATTTGCTCACAGTTAATATTCAGTGTGTCTTATTGACATTGCCATCTTTGCTTAAAAACAAGGTGGCCACAAGCACCTTATGGGTTTCTCCAGTTGCTGTGTGAGTATTTTGTTGCCTAAAAGAGGCACGTTGACTTATGTCACCATGTCATGAATCATTAGATAATCATTACAAAATTTCCCCCATCAGGACAGTAGTAGCAGATTTTATGTGATGTGGTGTAAAAGCACAGGTCCTTATGGAAGGCCGCTGCCTTCACATGATGTCACCCTCTTTGCTTCATTTTTTGCCAAGATAGGATTTTAGAGGAATGTGAATAGAAAACCTCTATGAACGTCCTCGGTTTTATTTACTTACTTACAACATTGCTGTACAGTACACTATTCTGTGTGGGATCTATACGAGTTTCCCGGGGAGTCTCAAATGTTTCCCAGATGTTTACATTTTTGGCCAAAGATGTTTTTGTCATGGGACGCCCGACCTCATTGGTCTCCAGATCCCTTCAGAGAAGGCGGCAGTGACGCTGGTGGTGGGAGGGGGAGACCGAACGACAGACAACAATCCCCCTTAGTGCTCCCTCCTTCCGTCCAGTTTTCCCATGGTGGGATCGCTGGGTGAGGGATAATTGGAAACTTCAATCCACTGAAAGCAATTATCCCTACAGAGAGTTTCCAAATATACTCCAGCGAAGTCTCGCCCACTGCCATTTGTTTTTACACCATCCCACCATGCTGTTGCCATCTGATATGCTCATCGGTGTGTTTGTGTATGTGCAGATTAGAGAATGCGTGGCTTCCTGGCAGCCTTCTTATCCCGTGACAGCTAAGTCACTCCTCCAGTGTGATCCTGCAGAGCAAAGACTCTGCCCTTTTTTTCATTGACCAAAGCTCCTCGGGCCTTTCTTGTCCTGCTTGTCTGAAGTCTGCTCGGCCTCCTTAATAGCCCTCCGCGTATCGATCGGGCCACATAAAAAAGACAAACTGAGCTCACAAGCTATTTAGAAGGCAGCACTGCTCAGGTTTCAAAAAAGCTTTCACAACAGTTCAGTCACAGAAGAGAACAATATGTTCAAATGCATTCCCTTTTTTGTGAAGTTTCCTTTTGGGGAATGATGTGGAAAATTTGCGGCATAACACATTCGGTTGTCAGAAGAAGTCGCCTCACTTACCTACCCGAAGCAACACCCAGTTTTCCCTCCTATCTCAGTTAAGTAGTTTGCTGGATGCTTGACTGCTCAACCTATCCTAGTCATCCACCCACCAATCTTTCTGACTACAGACGTACTGAATTCTAAATAAATCCTACATACATACTGTAACTATGCTAACTACCACACACAACCACACACCAACCTACCTCCCTTTTCCACAGACCCTATAAAAACTCCTATGTGTCCTGAGTATATGAGATATAATAATACTAACAGTCTGTGGTCATTACTGTAGTAGGTTACATTTATTTCCCTTCAGGACTGCCGTACTCTGTCATTTGACACCTGAGTCGTAACCACAAGGTGGCAATGTTCATAACGCTTTGACTCCACCGTCTCACGAGATGGCCAATTCAACCAATGACATGCACTCACAATTGCAGGAACCCACTTGCGAAAAAGAGAAACAAAACTCTCTAACTTCCCCTTTTGTTGGTTAAAAAAAAAACAATTGTCGCTCGCTGTAGCGCATTCCTGTCATCTGAAGCCTCGTTGGGGGAACTGCTGCTCTAGAGAGTTCCTTTTAATGATGAAAGCTGAATTCTACCACATCAGACATGCTGTAGGCCACTGCTGCTGCTGCTGCTGCTGTTGCTGTGCATGACGTCAGGTTGAGAGAAGGGAGAGGCAAGGGAGGTTTCACCTGCTGCCTCATTCCTCTCTCACAGTTCATGTCTGGCAATCATATGACCAACAATGTCACCATGTATGACTTTCTCCTTCACTGTGTGTCATCGCTTAAGGTGACGTTTTTATGAAGGGAATTGGCCAGTTTTTAACACCAGGTACCTAAGGATGCAACACAGAATTTCACAATACTGTATACATTTATCAGTAATGTCACTGTTTTCAATGTATCTGTGGTAAAGTCTTTTTGGAGTCTTCTTTCAAAGTTAACTTTAAAAACAGTGCGGTGAGCTAACTGCCCAAATTGTACATTAATCATTGTATAATAATGAATACCATGTTCTTGTTTACATAGAGGGGGCTGAAAGATATTCTCACCTTTAGTTTTGGTGTGACCAACTGCATTGCAATTTTCCATTTGGATAATCTGTAGCAAACTCAACTGCTAAATTTTGATACTGTATATCTAGTGTAATTTATAAACTTCAAAAAAAAATACTTTCACGTCTGACTGGAAAGCTGCTAATTAACACATGAACCTGCATCACTGAGGTTAAACCTCAGTGATGCACGTCCGCCTCAGAGTGCAGAGGTTCAGGGTTTGATTAAGGGCCCTGGCCTTTATATGTGGCGTTTGCATGTTCAGCTTGTGCCTGTGTGGGTTTTCTTCCTCTCCGTTTTCAAAACCATCCATGTTAGGTGCATTGAACACTCTGGAACTGTCTATAGATGTGATGGTGAGTGTCATTAGTCGTATGTGTATTTGTGCGCTGCGATCGGCTGACAACTGGTTCAGGGTGTGCCCGACCCACTGCCCGAAGACAGCTGGGAAAGGCTCCAGCACGCCCACGACCCTCGTGGGGATAAGCGTATCAGAAAATGGATGGATGGATGGTCTTAAACTTGCTTTAGTTTCAGATCAGACCTGCTTGCTTCATTGACATGATTACTGCGTTTACATCTTAGTGAAGTATTGAAAATACAAGTATTTGGCTTATTACATTGGGAACTTGAAACGTTTTCTTTGTGCTTTCGTGTCTGTCTCAAGTTTGAAGCGTCAGGTAGTTTATCTGGCTAACTTGTCATAAAGCAGTGTGAACAGCTGTCTATCAAGTTAGCTTGCTTTATTTTTTATTACATAATTCAAGATGTAAAAATAATTTCTTGTTGATGTAGAGGTTATTAAAAGGAGGTAAGGATTCTGTGCTTGTGTTAGCTATAAACCTGATAATCTCCCTTTTCTTATTTCTTGTCAGCTGATCTGTATCCAGCTAAATTAGCATAACTACTGCACGCTTTATGAAGATGGAGTTTGCAGAATTGGAAACTCTGCTGTTTGTCTTTCTGTGCCAAATTGTAAACAATTTATGAGCACTTGTCAACACTGTCTGAAAGCTGCAGTTAGCTTAGCTTGCTAAAGTAGCATAAAAAGCTAGGGACGGTTACGAATAAAACTTATGAATGTATAAACTGCAGCTCAGTTAATTGTGGAGTTCATGCTTATTTGTCTTCTTACAGTTGGAACGTTCAACATTTTCTATCACTTGTTTCAAATATGATGCTAGAGTTGTCTTAAATGGCTAAAATGGCAGGAATAAAAGGAGAAAGTACTTATAAACTTGCTAACTACCATGCTTTCTTTCTTGACTGACGATTACACAGGATGTTTAAAATTGTCCTGACTTTTTTTAATAGTGGGAATTAAGTGGCATTTGTGTGTTTCCCCTGCTTGGGCAACATACAACACGACCTTTGACTTTGCCTCCATTGCGATGAATCACTCTGGCAGCACGTCATGTGATTACTTAACCATACTGGTTTGAGATTTTTATGAAGCCTGAGCGCTTGCAGTGTAGTCAGCGCTGATGTACATTTGAGGTGTGGCTTGGTTTGACAGGTTCTATTTTACTGGAACCGCAAATTTTTTTTCTTTTGAGGTAATGCAAGTACAACACACATCCTCAAGATTCATTGAATAATTCAACTGGATTATAATCCCGGACCTAAGTGACAAGTGTGGAGTATATGATTGTTGCGGCCGGGCCTGCTGATGTTGTTGCTGTTGCTGTTGAGCAACCTCCAACTGGGTCCCAAAGTGGCTCCTAAAGCCGCAGCGACCCGGCTACCTGCAGACCCAGTTGTCGGCTGTTGACTGGGAACTGTTCGTAGCACGAAGGCACGCCCAACACCGCTTGGAGGGCGTTCCCGAGTTGGGCTGCTGGTGTTGTAATAATCATGAGCTTGAGCTCTACCAGTCTTGCCATTGGAGTAAACTGGAACTGTTGTGCTGTTTACAACTGAATAATGCGTGTTTATGTGGTTTTCATGGAAGAGAACTCTTGTGTATGATGATATCTGACTATGGAGATCAAAGTATGAGTTGCACTCAGCTAGTGCATTCTCCTGCAGCCACTGGCCATTTTTCGTTGAAGCAATTAGGGCAATGCCCCACAAGGTCCAGCAGATTGAACTGTTTTTTATTTAGCATTTGTGTGATTCACCTGTGAAATTCTCATAAATCTGAATGTTTTTTTCTCATTAATTTCCTGTCTCTCTCCCTGTCTTTTTTCTGTCGTGTGGCAGTGATAAAGAACCCATGACATACGATGTGCCGTTCGCTTATTTATTTTTTTGATGAATTTTTTTTTTTTTTTTTTTTATACATTAACAGGTCAAATAGTCTGTTCTGTTGTTTGACACGGTATGTGGGAGATATTTGTCCCCAAATTAATTTGTGGGAAGGCCAGTCCATATCCGTCAGTGTTGTTGTTGTTTCCATTGAACGCGAATGAGCCATCATTTCTCATTAAAAAATGGGAAATTAAAAAATTAAAAAATGGAAAATAAGCCTTTTTCTGATCTTCTATTATGTATTTGTTAAACACAAGTCGTGAATCAAAATCTGACTGTAATTTGTTTTCCTCTGGCTTGTTTTGCCTTCATCTCCTGCCGCGACCGCTTCTTCTTCTATGTCGGTGCAGCAGCGGACAAAGAGGAGGAGAAGATCAGATAAGGGCTTCTATTCCATATTTAAACGTGACTTTTATTATGAGAAAGGTTTAACTTGATCAGTCTTCACAGATGGATATCCTTCATTATTAATAATAACAATGACATCATTCTTCTTCTTTAATGAGGAATTATTATCTGCAAAGTGCCACAAAGGATGAGTGTTGTGCTGGTTTTTAGAAGTGCTGATAATCTTTGCCTCTCCCTTGGTCGTCCAGACAGTCCTCCTCTTCTTGACCTCTGAGCCACCAAAATAATTTGCCGTGTCCTCCAAAGCCCCCGTGTATCTCAAGCCTTCAAGGATGTTCTTATCAGAGTTTATGAGTCCACAGTACTCGGGCATAACTCTTAATGGAATGATCTGGATTCCCTGTGCTACTTAAACAATGTCATTCTTTTGTGGACTGCTGACAAGACGAAATAGCGGCATGTGCTGATGATCTGGTGTGTGTCAGTGCAATTGCAGTTGCTCTTTCAAATGGGGACACAGGTTGAAAATAATAAGTGTGTGTTTTCATATAATAAGCAGTGATATCCCCACACACACACCATGTTGATTTGAACCAACGTTGTCGCTTTTCCTCACATTGGATTTGTTTTGCTGAGATTCCTGGTGAGTTCTGATCAATGTTACAAAGTAATACTAATAAACTGTAATCAGACTCAATTGCTTTGTGTAATTGCTTGAGAGCGACATTTCCTTGGCATGATGTTGTATCTTTTCACCTGATTTGGAGTGTGGTCTTCATTTCAGCAAACACCACCATTGTTGTTCAGCTGCATTTCTATTGGGAATAAAAAAATAGCAAATAGCAAGGAAGCGGCCACTGACAGGGGCCATCCAGCCAGGGTAATTGACTTTTTCAATTTCATCAATTTGTTTCAGAGAAATCGGTGAATAACTAACTGCTCTTTATCACGCCGCTTTTTCCTCTCCCTCGCCCACCTTATCCCGCAATTTGTCTTAATCGCCGAACATGCATGGCTTATAATGTCCAAAAACTGTGCTCAGTTAGCACCAAAATGTATGTGTACATATCTACTTATGCCCACTGCAACTTCTGAAACGTCAATCTCTCATGTAGACCTGTTTTTCTTTGATGATAATAATACATTTCATTTACATAGCCCCCTTCAAGACAGCCAATGACTTTTTTGTGTCGGAAAAAAACAAATGAACAAAAAAACTTAACAGCTGGCATAAGGAGTAGCAGCCCGAGGATGAACCCACTGTTCATGCCACAAGCCTCGGCTGGAGTCGCGGCCGGAAGTTTATTGCCACCGGGCTGCCACAGAGCGCAACGGCGGTTAGGTCCAGAGCCCTGGTGTTGCTTTCCAACAATAACCAAGCCCAAGGAGCTTCATGGCAGCACCACAACTTCATCGTCAGAAACAATTTCTACAAATCACTCTCTTCGGCTTGATCCATCCCAATAATTTAGTTTTTCTTAAGTTTTCAAGTTTCACGAGAAAATGCTACCCGACAAAAAAGTAAACAATAGCATTAGGCTCACCTCGTTCCTGCTTTGACGTTCTGAGGTTCACGCCTTCTTTTCTTCAAAAGTGGTAGTTACTAAGACTGCGAAATAGTGTCACAAAATAAGCTTAAAATCTGTCCTTTTTTGGGGGGGTGGGGGTTTTTTCCCGCTGATATCAATTTTAAGAACTATAACATAAGAGCCAAAGTCCAGCCAATTAAAGAGTCCCTTAAAGTTAAAAAAGGAAAAAGTTTGAATCTTTTGAATTTGAATCTCTGCAATGAAACCCAACACAGATGCACTAAGATGCACGCGGACACGAACGATTGAGGTGGAAGGTGGTCTGTAACTAGCCACTTCACAGTGGTGATCTTTGACTTGCCCTGACTAGCTACATCATCCGCAGGTGGACATCTACATGCAGTTCCTTATAGACTAGTTTTGCTTATATTGATCTCCTGCATTGGCCTCCAGCCATGTGGACCTTACACCTCTGCTGTGCTGAATTTAAAGGAATGAGATCAGCCGGGAAGCTCGTCGGCTGTGTTCACGCTCACAGCGCGGCGCAAACGCTCATCTGTAACTGCCATCGGCTGCGAAAAGTCCTAAACAAAGAAAAGTTCACCCACGTGCGCAGTTAGACTGTGCTTTGTGCTGCATTTGGCTGGCCACGAAAGTAGGGCCCGATGTGCATGTCGGTTAGTGTGTGCCAGTGCGCAATTCAAATGACCTTGTTGAGTCAACAAAATGTTGAAAGGCTTGCTTCCTATTTTGAATTCATTTGGGGAAATGCACAAGCGAGGAGCTAAACAGCACTTTGTGGAGTGAGTTACGTTGAGAGCTCTCACAAGTTCACTGTCGCTGTAGTTCCCCCTTTCATTGTCCTCATGGTTCCTTTACTTCCAAAGGAGAACAACAACAACGTATGATTATTCGACAATCTGGAGAGTTCATGTGTGAATGTGACCGCACCAGCTACCTCAATCGTCTTGGACATGCTGGCACATAAAAGGAACAGGGTCCTTGCTCCTTCTTTAAAAAAAAGAAAAAAAAATTTGACTATATTCACAAAAAGCAAACAAAAAACAGCCTTTGTCGGATGTCATAATATGTCAGTTTTTAATTGGCCCAAAGCGAGGGAAGGGAGGAGTGCTTGGTTTGTTTTATTGCCGTGCCAGTCCTCATACTGGATGCAGTTATTATGCATTTATTTTATTTTATTCTTTTAAATGAAATGGCAATCATTTATACTCTTTTACAGATGCCCAAGCTCCAACTTACGGATGCCCTAAACCAGGGGTGGCCAACCAGTGAGCGACTAAGAGCCAATTTTTTTACTGTGTTACTGCAAAGAGCCACATCACACACACCCACACCCACACACACACACACACACACACACACACACACACACACACACACACACACACACACACACGAGCTGCAGTGGTTACTTACTATTTGGCTCAGCTTGCTACCTATTTGACCGACGATCGACTTTTGAAGCGACGAACCTCCCACGACCGACCCGATCGCGCACGTGCCAGCATATACACATGCACACAGGCGGGCGCCCAACCATGCACACGTGCGCATACGCAAGCACGCACGCACGCCGAGATGAGTGACAGCCGGAACGTCACTGAACATGAACGGAATCGAAACACACAGACACACAAAGTTTTTGTTGCCCCTATTTTCTCCTCCCAATGTTCGCGCTCGACTTGGGACCAGTCTGCTGGCTCCGGGTTGATCGCGATTGACGTATTGGACACCCCTGCCTTAAAATCGGAGGTAATTCGCTGACGAGCTTGCCGTTTAGTGCTGAGCACCGTTGTTTGCGCATGAGCGGTGATTCAGTTGTCATATGATTGGTTGCCCTGTATGTCAATCAAGTAACGGGATTGATGATAGGCTGACGTAGTCAGTTCTGTGTATTTATTAACGCCGTTGTTTGAATGGCAGCTCCACTGCCGAGGCGTTTTCGACGCTTGTCATTTGAAAGCCCGGGAGCCGCATTGAGCCGGCCAAAGAGCCGCATGTGGCTCGCGAGCCGCGGGTTGGCCACCCCTGCCCTAAACCATTGCTATATTCAATGCTTTTGTTTACATGAAAAAATAACTTCTAAATTCTGTTTCAGAGCAAAATGTGAATATTTGAAAATAAAAGTTCTAATGTTGATCTTCCCAAAGGTTTTCCAGTCTCATTCCTATTCCTGCCTCACTGATCCAATCTACTTTTGAAGGGGAACCCCATTTATTATGGTGGATACACTACAGACCCACGGGTGAGCGGTGAAAATCTGCAATATGCTAAAAGGAATTTATAGTCCCCTGACACACACGCATGCACACGCACACACACACACACACACACACACACACACACACACACACACACACACACACACACACACACACACACACACACACGATTTGAACACGTCTAAGCTCATTGAAACATACTTCTTCAAGTTTTCTTCACTGTCTCGGTGTCCAGAAATTAGAGGCATCAATCATATAAGATCTCTTTGAGGAAAAGAAAAGAAGGCTCGCTCACACATGGATACCCATCTTTGTAATGGATGTCGTTGACTTGTTCAGGTGTACCTGATCGACTATATGTGTATGCAAAGACCATAATCATCCTCCTGTAGCTTTAAGATGAAGTTTGACATAAAGTGGGTGTACAGACGACAGTGTGTAAAGAGGCTCACCACAGACCGCCACTTCCTGTTTGCTCACATGTCATTTCTCATCAGCGTATTCTCACCAAGTCACAGCTACAGTACATCGATCAACACTGCACAAAGGACTGTGAGGGTGATGATAATGTTCTCCAAATGTTATTTTACAATTTCAGACTGGCAGTCATATGACTCTTCTCATCATATTTGGACTCTCATGCTCTAGTTACGACTTTGTCATAAAATAATCCTTTGACAACTTCTCATCTTTTAATGCTGTATGTTTTATTACGACTGCTATAAGTAGTGCTTGGGTCACTGTCATAACTTAATATTAAAAAATTTTCATTGTTGTACGAACATAACTCTCACTGTACTCATCATCTTGATATTTTACCCCTTACTCCCCCT
>NW_017805461.1:130739-134464 GCF_001891065.2 Hippocampus comes | reverse complement strand
GCTTTAAAATGACAAGCATCTAAAGCGCCTCGGCAGTGGTGCTGCCATTCAAACAACGGCGTTAAATACACAGAACTTAATACGTCAGCCTATCATCAATCCCGTTACTTGATTGACATACAGGGCAACCAATCAGATGACAACTGAATCACCGCTCATGCCAAACAACTTTGCGCTTATGATTGACAAACAGGGCAACCAATCAGATGACAACTGAATCACCGCTCGTGCGCAAACAACGGTGCTAAGCGCTAAGCTAGTCAGCTTTAAAGGTAGGGGTGACCAATATGTCAATCGCGATCGACCCGGAGCCAGCGGACTGGTCCCAAGTCAAGCGCGAGCGTTGGAAGGAGGAAATGAGGCGGGGGGCGGGGGGGTGGACTTTCTATGTATGAAGTTCCGGCTGTCGCTCATCTCGGTGTGTGTGTGTTTGTGTATATGCTTGCACGTGCGCGATCGGGTCAATGACGGGAGGTTTGTCGCTTCAAAAGTCGATCTTCGGTCAAATATGTAGCAAGCTGACCCAAATAGTAAGTAACCACTGCAGCTCGTGTGTGTGTGTGTGTGTGTGTGTGTGTGTGTGTGTGTGTGTGTGTGTGTGTGTGTGTGTGTGTGTGTGTGTGTGTGTGTGTGTGTGTGCGTGCGCGTGCGCATGTGCGCGATGTGGCTCTTTGCAGTAACACAGGAAAAAAAATTGGCTCTTAGTCTCTGACTGGTGGGCCACCCCTGCCATAGGCCTTATACCCAGTGAGTTTCTCCATCTTCGAATTGGTTCAACTACTTTATTGGTTCAGCTCTTTGTGTATTGAAGCTTGATCTTTCTAAATGCAAAATGTTTTAATAAAAACACCCTCAGTTAATGCTCGATTTTCGATTTGTGACCCCCAAGCTTTTTCTGGTGCTTATTGGTCCATGCACCACACGGTTGCATAGCTTTGTTTGTTTGTTTGTTTGTTTTTGTTCTAAATTAACCCTCAGTACGGCTCCAGAGGAAGTGATGATATCTAGCAGTAGTTTTATTCAGAAGCTTGATAGTGTTACTGTTAAGAAAAAAAGACAGAAGTAAAAGTTGACCTGAGGATGGCTTTCATATTTGTGATCTAACTGCGTGGTGCAAAAGTAATAATTACCGGTAATCAAATGTGTATTCTGATGTTCTCAACATCCCAACTCCAGCAAGGCATGAATCAGTCTCACCGCATAAGCTAGCAGTTACTAGCTAGCAGTCTCTCGCCACGTCCCAGCCATCCTGTGCCTGTTCCACCTTGTCGCTGGTGATAGTATTACCAAGGCTTTGTAGTCTAAATAAATTCCATTTGCTTCCCTGCTTATAACATGCTGTCTGACTGCCTGACTCCTCAGCATTGTTAACATTTGCCATGGATTCCATGAGCTGGATAAAAGTGGCTACATCCCACAATGCCATGTGCCTTTCACATGGCATTGTGGGATCTAGCAGCCTTTATTCATCCGTGGAGAATGTGTGATGCAGTGAGACGGCGTCTTAACATGCCAGGAAGAGAAGAGCAATTATTGAGACTGCGAAGCCTCATTATCACCGACACCAGCGAGCTCTTCTACTGTGGTGGAACCCGAGCAGACACTCGATTGCTGGCTTAAAACTGCAAGTTAAGTGTCACTGGCTTCCATGGAGGGACTCAGTGTTTCGTGCTGTGCTGAAAGACTTTCATTTTATTTTATTTTTTTACTTGTCTCTTTGTTTGTGGGCACTCATGTTCAGCACAAATTTTCCGGCTAACTAACCATAACTAATGGAAACAGTAGGGGTGTTCCGATCAGGGTTTTATGATGCCGATTCTGAGACTGATGATCCATCAGGGTGATCGGCTGATACCGATACCAATCATGGATTTGGTGTAAAATGTTACATTTTTGAGCTACAACTACTGTGTTTTTCTGAAATTAATCAGTAGATTTATTAAAAACATTTGTTACATATTTATCCCTTCATTATTCCAAAACAGAACATTTTTTTCAAACGGTGCAGAAAACACACAAACTAATTATGACTCAGTTACTATGATGGTCTGTAACATATGGGGGATAAAAGGGGCAAATGTTATTTTCCCTCAGTAAAAGCAGCTAGTTGCAAAGGCAAATGTCCTCCACGATTGAACACAATAATAATCACTAGTCATGTTTACATGGAGCCTTGTATTCCTATTAGCATGAAACCAAATCACCAAATGGGATGAAAATAATCCACAGCACAAAAAGCAGGGCAAATAAGTGTGGAATTTCATTTGAGTTCGTAGGGGTGGCATATTCTTGTTGTCAATCCTGCTGGAGTGTAAGTTTGTATTAATTTCATTAAGTGTAAGTATAAGAAAAAACATTTCAATACCATTTATGAATAGTTACCATTTAACCAGTTTTCCACTGATCGATATCACTTGAACAAGAGGAAGAAATCTGACGCGACGCCATGTTATAGCATTCTGCTACACTGTAAATACCTGAATAAAGAAAGAAATACAAGACTGATTGTTGAGAACACTACAGCAACCAAACATGAATGTCGGGTACAAGCCCAGGCAGCGACCCCTGCCCATTGTGAAACTTTTTCTGGAGATCAAAAGTTTACAGCTAGGCTGAGCAGAGCGCTTAGATGCCTATGCTAGTCCACCGTTGGTGCCGACATTCTCATCAAAGGCAAAGGCAATGCGTATGCATGGAAAGTAAGCCGTAGCTTGTTCAGTTCTCAAACGATCTTTTCATGAGGCTGACTTTTTTGCCAACACCATCACTTGTGCTAACAGTGCAGAACATACATCTTTTTGGGGGGTTTGGGATGTCAATTAACATGGGTATGTTGCAGCACATGGCGTCGGTTCTCAGAGTGCATTGCGTGGTGCGATGCATTTAACTAATGAAGTTATATGAACGTTAATCCTTGTCATATAAGTGTGTGTGTCTGTGTGTGTTATCACTAGTTGAATGTGTGTCATATCTAACGCTCTCGTTTTATGTCACTTTTTTTTTTTTTTTTTTTAACAAACCATGACGTCAGATTGTCTATAAAATAATGACTTTCAGGTCACTTCCTCGTTTCAGTCTGCAACGCGTTGCTGGTGAACATTAAGTTATATGTAGGAACAAATACATGTTTAGGTACTTTATGTTAAGTCAAAGGAAGGAAATTATGGTGTAAGTTTTCCTGTAGTAAAATACGGCACCTTTGTTGATTGTTTGCAACTGCTGTAAATGGTGAGAGTACATATAGGTGAGGAACAATTGGACACTGAGGGTGATCGATCAGCCATAAAAGGCTTTGATCGGTGATCACTAATCACATACTTTTCCATGGTTGCCGATCCATCGGAGCAACGCTAGAAAATAGTTCTGTATTTAAAAAGGATGAAGCGTTGCATAGTGATTTCCTTGGTAATGTACCATGTGATTTCTCCTGTTTTCACTTACCCCTTTATTGTACCATATTTATTTTTAACACACACTGATAAAAATAAGGGAAATCTAACTTCCTTTTGGCACTGGAACCGATTAATTGAACTTCCATTCATTTTAATGTGGAACATTATTTGATTTGGAAACGTTGCAGGTTGTGAAGTAGTCACAGAACAAAATACTTGTATATGACTTAATTCAAAAGTAATCTGCAAGATTAAGATTTTCATCAACAAATTATCTCTCTCTCTCTCTCTTTCTCTCTCTCTGTCTCTCTCTCTCTCTCTCTCTCTCTCTCT
>NW_017805461.1:69150-130700 GCF_001891065.2 Hippocampus comes | reverse complement strand
CTCTCTCTCTCTCTCTCTCTCTATATATATATATATATATATATATATATAAATAATAATAATTATATATACATAATTATTATTATATTTATTTATATATATATTTTCCTTGCAACTTCAACTTTATTCTATGACTATTTTATTAGTTATTTAAAGCCTTTTTTGTAACTCTGATAATCTTCTGAATCTTCATTTTTGAAGTGTTGACTGTGTCACAGTCCCAGGCCTTTGCGACACTCGTCGCACAGTGACAGTGAATCGCAATTGAGCCTGAGATGATGTCACCATGTCTTGTGATGGAACGTGATCACTTCATCTTCAAGTGAGGGGAGGAGCGCTAAAGGCTTCATTTATTGTACCTCCTACAGGCAGGAGTTGTTTTATGAGTTGACGTTCTATTTGTTCTACACTCCCTCGCTTGTCCATTGCTAAGTTGCCTGTCGTGACGTGGCTAAGAAGCTCACATTTCTCTGTGAGGGCTCCATTTTAGGCCTCTCTTTTTTTTTCTCAGGTCAAAGTCTACAGTGGGTGCGTACCTGTGTTTACCTTCACCTCCTCCGTTGCAGGAGAAACCCGTCTATCGTCTTTCTCGCAGCCCGCCCCTGTGGCTGTGTTCCTCCCATCCCCCCCACCTTCTCTCCATCCAATCCCAGAGAATGCACCTGAGCAGATTTGCCTGCAGGGCTCCGCACCTAAGTGAATGCTGATTGGCCAGGTGCAGGCCGCCTGCCTGGGGGCCGCTCTCTACCAATGGCGACGAGGCTGCGTGACTCATAGGGAGAGGACGGCTCGCTTCACGACACTTCTCCTTTTTCTGCCTCCAACTCATTCGTCGTCTTCTTTTTGTTTTTTTGTTTTTGTTTATTTTAGCCGCCCCACTCCCCAACCCCTCACCTCATCTTTCAGATTGTTGGTGTGAGAAAGGTGTGGAGCGGGCCTCGGTTGGTTGTTGCAGACCTTCAGTTGTCGCTTAAAGGCTCTATTTGGATTAGTCCCCTCCACCTCGCCACCCACTTGTTTCGCCCCTTTTATTTTTGACTTTTTCATTGGTTGTATTGACGTCACGGCTTGTTTTGATGCTTTCCGCGATGGATATGGTCACCTGCATCCTGTTCATTTGAGGTTAGTGATAGTTTTCTCTCTTTTAATTGGCGTCAATGCATTGAGGATTAGAGGGTTTGTTACAACACAAAGAAAAAGTGACATGTTAACGGGTTGCTACTTTGCCATTGCTGACAGACATCAATGCAATTCATTTTCAAGGGATGGATGGATTACACTTCATAATTTTTAAGTCAAAGCTAAGTAGTTGGTTCAGAATTTAATTAGGATTTCGGCACCTGGGTTTGGCTGTGGCTCATTGCCTTATAAGGTGTGTTGAAATAAGGGCGGGAGCTGACAGTTTTGCAAGGCCCTCCAAACCGACCGACCAAGCCCACATGTTCTATTTTAATCATAATAGTCACTTATTGTACATTGCGTCACTTTTGATTCCATTTTGACTCTTACCTATTTTGTAGTCGGTTTCTTTTGTGTTGTTTTTGCCCGCTGCTGTCTTTTTTTGCACTAAGTCAGTCGTGCATGGCTTCCCAATCAAACGATCAACAGAACAGAATGTTGTTCGTCTTGTAGCTTTATGAAAAGGGGGTGACGGAAAGGGGGATCAGAAGATCTTCATTTCACTTCATTGGGAGGTTCAACCACAGTGTCTTGTTCCTCTTGTGCGTGGCACTTTAACCCCCCCAGACCCCCCTTTGCGCCCCCCAAGCTTTTAGAGCTTTGTGTGGAAGATCTCAAGCTCCACAGATGCATGTTGCAGCTTCCTGTTTCAGCAGAAACTGACGCTGGGGTCACGTTTAACATGAGCTGCGACTTCTCAAGCAGGCCATTTTGACAAAATCAGACCCACGCTTTAAGATGTTCTCACTCATTTGGCACTTGGTGGCTCATTTGGTTGCCTGATGTCGGTTGGCGCGAGAAGCACACCAAGAGAAAGTGTATGACTCATTGGTTTGGATGAATGGTCTGCCTGACTTTGCATGTTGACCCAGTCACACTGTGTGACTCCTCCTTCTCATGTCACCGCTTTGCATTGAAAATTAGGACCAGTTCACGACTCCCGCTCTGTTTATAGAGGCTGGCGATCGGGTGATGGGGGTGGTCAGCAGCGGTCACTCAGTGCCTCCTTTCAATAACGAAATGAAAGCATGTTGAATCCTGTCAATACATGATTCGGCACTACATGACAGAGACTTTGGCATATCAAGAGGAGGATGGGTGGAGTTCCAGCGTGCGCTGATATGTACAAGTTAAAGTTTGCAAGAATGCAGTTTCTGCTCGTGTCAGTCCAAAAGGAATTTTAATTACCGTCACTGAAAAAGTTCAGATTTGTTGTTTGGCTTTTAGATGGTGAGCAGAGCCCCTTCATTTCCCACAAAGAAGAACCAATTGCATCAAATTGCCAATCCAGGATTGGACAATGGAGGAATTTGGAAAATTCTGAAAAGTTTCCACATTTCTCAGTAAATTACAATGACAATGATAATATATATTCATACACAGGAAGAGGCCATACAAATTAGGATTGACAGATTTAGGAGGCGGTTTTATCCTAACTGAATTGTGGGCGCTTATGAAAAGGTGTTTACTATGAGGTGTTTTGATATTTCAGCCTGCACTTAACAAAATGTTTTTCTTATCATTGAATTCAAGCCAAACCCAAATGCAACCATTTTGTGAACCTAAGTTAATAATTGCAAATTCTATCTGGAAATTGTAAAAGGAAATATAAATCCAGAAAACAATAGTTTCCCATATTTTTGGGGAAATTCTCCCAAAATCTGGACCAAACTTAACTCCTGTAGGGGAGACTGGTGACGTTGGTAACACAGCTCAGTTGTAACACATGAAATTGCTCTAATTGGGAACAAGTTAAGAATCACCTAATTTACCTTGCATATGTTAAGCCCTGAGACCACAGCTGAAAAAGTAGTCGTTAAGCAAACAGAAAACTTTTTTTTTTCTCAAATTATTTTTATGATTACATAGCCTGTTTTATAGTTTAACTCATTAAATGTACAATATATCATGTTCATTATGTTTCTGTTTAGCTATGTGTTTTTGAGATTTGATTGTGGTAATGTTTTAACTCACTTAGCCCTTCTGGCCTGCTTCATCATTTTATCTGGCCTGTGGAAGCAATTCTTGTGTGCCACTGTCATTCTTGCTGAAATCTCTACCATCATTTTGAATGGCATACGGAGGAATAATAACATGGAGATAATGAAAGCAATTTTTGTTTCCAAGCCTCATGTTACAGTACCGGTAACTTGAACAATAGTTGAACAAACTATTATCTTGATATTTGATTTTAAAACCCGTGATCTATCAGTTGTTGTGTACATGTACAATATGAGGAGATTAAACATTTGTATGGTTTCACCATTATAATGGCCGTCTGCAGGAACCCATGACCATAATGTGGCCCGCGACCAAATTGAGTTTGACACCCTTGTTTTAAATCAAAGACAAGCTAGCCCATTGCTAATGCACATAGGGACAGTTGTAACAAACCTGGTTGGGGTAAACTGAGACATGTATAAAATTATATAATTTACCACAAACTAAATTTAATTTGAATGCATCCGTACAATTGTAGTATTTATTGAAAAAAACAATTGATTATACAGTCCAGCCACATGTGAGGAACATACCTTTGCACCTTCACAAGTAACTGATCATTCAGCTCCAGCTTTCCGAACCAACCAAGCTTGTGCTCCCAGCCTCTGATCAGCTACCGACCAAGCTTCTCCTCAACCAACCGTATCTCTGCTCCAGTTATGAACCCAACCACTCAAAAGCTCTCTCCTGAAGAAACATTGACTTGGCTGAACTTAAGAGCCACAGTGGCTCAACTCTTACAAAAGCCTGGCAACAGAAACTCCCTAACACAAAGGAAGAAAAAAAATCCAGCCAGAACTGACACACCTATCAAGATAATGCTGTGGGACCTATTTTCATGCTAAGTGTAAGCCTAGGGCAAAGCGCAGTCTAACTGCGCATGGGTGAAGTTTTCTTTCGTTTGGTAGTTTATTCGCCTTTGCAGAATTGAGCCTAAAGGGGTGTTTGCGTCTTTGTGTACCATTGTGGGATGGAAGTAGTCTTCCCGGCCGATCCTCGTGGCATCCCTCATCTGTATCAAAATGAGGGTGTTCCAAAAGCAGTAACTCGGAGTATGCCATGATTGACATTGTGGAGACAGAAATAGACTCGCTGGGGTCTGTGCATGACATTGGCAGGTACACTGCAAGCTTTCCCCTTCCGAATGATGTAGTCACCCGTACACGTGATATGGGCATGGGCAGAGACCACCTTGCACCCCCGATCGTGCATCTCTCTATGTGATCAGCCGCACCCCTGCCTCCCCGCAATCGTGACTGGGATGCTGTTAAAATATTTTTTAACGGATTATAATCCCGTCTGGGATTTGTTTTCTACAGTGATTCAGAGGAAGTCGCTGATGGTGTAGTGTAACACTCACCTGATTTGTAGTGGTACACTCGTGGGCAGTGTGGGATCGCTATGCTCCAGAACCCCCCTGCGACCTTGTCCAGGATAAGTAGTTTTGAAAATGGATGGATGGATAGATGGATGGATGGATGGAATGATTCAGATGGATTGTCACATTCTGGTGTTATATTTATGAATGAAATCCGCTGACTTCAACTCGCACATCTGCGAAGCGCCAAATTTGTCTGCCTGCGGCTTGATTAAATACACCAAAATCACCACCTACTCTACACAATAGACTTCCTCTTAATTAGCCTAAAATGTAGTCTACTTTTTGTAGCCAAATTTGCAGATGAGCTGGGAGGTTAGGCAGGAACGCCCAGTGAGGCATCGCATGTCTGTCAAATTCACAAACACGCTTAAGTAGACTTTTGTCCCGGCATGAAAATGACGATGCGCCCGTTCATTCATTCTTATAAAGATTCATATTAGTTTTACATCAAATACTGAGCTACAGGAGTTTTGTTTAAATGTTTTGAACAACAAGCTTTTAATATCTTTCATCATTTTCATACCCTTTCTTTCATTATCCTACATTTCACCCCAAGCTATGTTACAACTTACCCGGACCATGGAGTCAATTGTATCATTTCACATTTTGCATTTGAAACTACGCCATGCATTTTCGGTTTATGTTGCGCAGGCATTTTCCATGCCATTTATTAGTAGACATTTGGAGCTAATTTGCAGAGCAGTTTGAACACCCAAGCTCAAAAGACCTCAACGTTAGAGACACAGATGTAAAATATGTCACCCCCAGTTTCCTCTATACTCGAATGTGATGAAACAAACAAACAAACAAACAAAAAAGACATTTCTATAACAGTCATTTGTGTAAAAAAACTACTTTAAAAATTCTCTGTCTCGTTTTTATTAATAGAGAATATTTTCCCCACATTCAATTAATTTTGAATAAATTGTTCATTACTGTTTAATTTTGATATTACAAAACTAAAAGTTTGTACAAATTAAATCAAAAAGAATGTTTGGCTGGAAGATTATTATTATTTTTTTTTGCATTTGCATACTATTTCCATGTCGCTTTCTTCATTCCACTCACTCTCTGTAAAGGTTGTGCACCCGTGAAGTTGCCTGCTTGGAAAATAAAATCCGGGTCGGGAAGATTGAAAAAACACCCACCCCTACCTTGAAGCCTACTGCTTAGGTGTTATTGAGCAAGGCATTTTTGTGTGTAGGATGTGTGCATGTCCATCGGGGATGTGGTGATGTGTTCAAGGCAACATGCGTGCACTGGTTTGTTCCAGCCCATCCTTGATTGAAAAAAAAAAAAAAACGTAATAAATACCAGTACATCAGTCAATCAATTGAGCAAGTGTCTGCTAATGTTGCAACTGTCTCATACTCTGAGCATGCTGTGACTAGCAGCCTTCTTATTGCTTTCTCTGTCTATTTCCAGTTCAGTATTAATAGACATGATTTTTCTTTTTCTCCTCAGACTTTTTTCAGAGTTTCAAGAGGATGTGATACAATTAAACCACTCTCTGTTCCCAAAACACAAAATAGTTATCAGCTACCTTTCATTCAGACCTTCCTTTTTCCAAGTGAAGTACGAAATTTGTGTGTAATTTGTCAGTAAAGAGGCCGGAAGCCTGACTCAAGACACCCACCTGACTTACTTAAAAAAAGAAAAAAAAATCATTAACAACAGGTGAGGGGGAAAAAAAGGCAGATGCTGTGTGGGAAGGTCAAGTCACAACCTCTGATAACACACACACACACACACACACACACACACACACACACACACACACACACACACACACACACACACACACACACACGCACACACGCACACTTCTGGTTATGCAAGGTTCCATGATGGTCAGGGCTCAAGATTGAGTGTATGTAAAGTCATCTCAACATGGCTGCTCGCCCGCATACGTCGTATCGTTGCTTTAAGAATGTTGGCTATTGGCTTTAATTGTTAGCAAATAAACTGTAACCATTTTCTTTAATTGTGGCTAATTAGAAGGCAGTGTCAAACAATAGCTGGCAAATGCATACTGGTATTTTGTGTGTGTGTGTGTGTGTGTGTGTGTGTGTGTGTGTGTGTGTGTGTGTGTGTGTGTGTGTGTGTGTGTGTGTCACATCATATGTTGCTCCTTCTCAATGTGACCCATACAAGAGGTGGTGATAATAATCATAACTTATTTGACATCATTACATTGTAACCGTATTACCTTGACTATATTGTCATATGATTGTAGTCAGCAATCACTTTGTTGTTGTTTGCACAAGGACATTTAACATGTGTTGCTAACCAAAACAGTAATACAGTACCTACAGAGGCACATAAGCAGGTTCTGGGTTGAATGAACATGTGGGTTTCGCCAGCCGAAGTGTTTCTCTAGTAGTACACTCCATAGTGTTCGTGTGCACCTATTATTAGATTCTTGGTAGCTGCGTGTCTTCAGATCCAGCTTGTCTATGTTCTCTGTATTTTCTCAATAATTGCCCTATAATTTACGGTAATATATATTATTTCACTTTCGCCCTCCAGCATTACATTATTCGGGAGGGGGGAAAGGGGGGACTTTTTGCTTACTGTTTTAATAGCCATGTATTCTTTGGGGTTAGGGACTAAAAATCCGCATACAATTGCCGATTGAAATGGAATTTGGGGCTGGTTTAACACAATAGATTCTTCAAAATTTGCTGAGAAACATCTTGTCAGCATTTTCCACGAAAACAGGATGAAATCGGAAGTAAAACAACCCCGCAAAAATGACAAATATTTTTTTTCAAAATCTGTGAATAGGTTAATCTACAGATGCCGATCTTAATTAGCTTAATTAGCTTTTAATGTTAACTTGACTTAAGCTTTATCTACAAATCAACCTTATATTTGTAATTGTATCATGTATTAGTCATATATAACACACAAAATAATAATAATAATAATAATAATAATAAAATGTATTGTTGGGCATGACTTGATTTTAGAGGCGATTGCTCTAAGACTGCAAGGGAAGCTCAGCTTCCCCATAAATGTCAAAAAATAAGTGATCAAATATATGTGTGTACATACAATTGTGTGTACATGTCATTGACTAAATATGCGCTACAATGCGCTTGACTTTTTTCCGAATCAGCTGCTTATTACTGGTTACGACGCCACTCTCTTCTCATTCATTCCCGCAGCTTCACTGTGCTTTAAACTGTGTGGACACTGAGCGTCTACAGCGCGGACGCTGGGCGTCGAGAGAGTTCAGGTTAGGTTGTCCCAATGCATTGAAACGAGACGAGATTGGATAAAAATGCTGGTTTTGTTCAGCATCTCTGGGAGTCTATGGACAGTGGGCGTGTATCGGCTGGCCCGGACGCTAAGCTTTTCTGCTTGATGATTAGATGTTCTGTCTGAGGCTGAATCTCTTTTTGATTGACAGCGAAATGAGCCAATCACCGATCTTTTGTTATAGGCATCTGTGGGAGCATCTTTCAATTCTCATTCTGTTCTAAGTTGAACTGGAGACTTCTTCTAATCATCTTGGCGAGACTCTCTTTGTTGAAAATGAATAGCGACGAATTAATCTTTTATTTCTGGTGGGTTTTATTGTAGTTGCTGTAGTTGAAGGACACTAGTTAAGTCCCTGGAAAAGACGCCTTGTTGGTATGACAGGGTCACAGATAATTTTCTTGAAAAGGAACGGAGAGTAGAATTCACGTATAAATAAACGGACATATTTTATGATGTCGGCCAAAATTGAGCTTCGCTTCCTTGACAGACCAGCATCCGCCACTGTTTGATTTATAATATTATTAGAAATATATGTATAGATGAAGGCCTCACTTCAAGTAAAGGACTTACCACCTAATAGACACCAGCTGCATTCTGCATTTGAGTTCTATATATTCGTCAAAGAACAATGCCCAGTAAAATTGTGTGTGTACAATGGCCTGTAGGTTTACCGTCTGTCAGATAAAAGCAGAGGGAAGAAATTCATTAAAAAAAAAAAAAAAAGTATTGTGTGTGCCTCTGCCCGCCATTTGTAATTTTGAGGTCCTTTCAAATCTTTTGTCAACACTAGTCGGTTCAAAACACACGCTGAGTGTAAGGCTGTCTGGTCTCCACCCTGTATGAGGTAACGCGTTTCCAATCATAGAATGTAAGATGGATTTGTGTGTGTGCGCGTGTGCATGTGCGTGTGAGAATTTTACAGTGAGAGAAGTTAACCATGAATGCATTTGTGGCTCTATATGAGTACAATTGATTTCCCTCATGGATCCACGTGTAAACGTGTCTTTGCTCTTAATGACTGCTGGGAACATCTCCGTGTGCGTTTCTTCATTTCTAGATTCGATAACATTTGAGCTACCAAAAAGCTCTTCAGTGTTCTGCCATGCGGAAATGCTTGTGAGCAAGCAAACGCTACGGAAAAGTTTTTTTTTTTTGTTTGTTTGTTTGTTTTGTGGTTTTTTTTTTGTTGTAGTCGTCGTAGTAGTAGTAATAGTTATTGTATATGTCAAAGTATGTGTTCGACAGTTTTTGGTGTTAGTAAGCTGTGTTCAGCCATGTAGATATCCAAACAAACTCAAAGGTGAAAAGATATTTATGGAAGCATGCAATTTTTGGGGGAAATCGAATTTGTGTAAAACCAGCCCAACATGTCTAAAAACATGCTGGAAAGTGTTTGATATTGTTAGTAAGCTGCCAAACAACTTTTTATTGCTCCGCTGTGCAGAAATGTTGGATCTCACTAATTTAAGTGAAGGCTATGGATCTGTTTTTTGGTAGTGGAAGTAGTTACTGTACAGGGATGCAAAGGTGTGGAACATTTCACGTAAAGTTTCCACTAAATTTCCAAGGCAAGTAAAGCTTGGGAATTTAGGACGTATTCCGAATTGAAACCTTTCCATGGGAACTAGCTTGGAGCTGAGCGTAATTTAATGGAAATGCATCACATTCTAGCATTCATTCATTCTCAATACGGATTCATGTTTTGTCAAAAGCAAACTTCCTTGCAAAATAGATTGCTGTCCTTGCCCCATATGCAAGGCCTTCGCAGTATATTAACTGTTCCTTTTTTTCCCCCCACGTCACTTGAGTGGTGCCATATTGCTTGCAACACAAAGCAAAAAAAAAAAAAAAAAAAATCAACTAAGCTAAAGGCTTGTAACTCAAAAAACTTAATACGCCAAGGTACCACTGTACAAATCTATTTACGATCTCTATTAAGAGCAAAGCATCAGTTTTGCTGCTTTATTCACGTCCCCCCCCCCCATAGATCTCTGTTAATTCCCGTTTTGAACGTTCCTGGAATTTTGGAACCCCACTTGTGGGAAATTAATAACACTTAGCTTAAATGTTCAAATGTTTACACATTTTTGAAACATTGATATGATGGTGCCAGTCTTAGCACTGCGAACCTGACTTTAATTGTTATTTTTATTAGCTCGCTAAAGATAATGCTTCTGTTGACTGGTTTCTCGGAGCAAATGCAGTTGTTGAAAATCAATGTCACGCATGTTTAAATCGCTATCCAAATGTGCGTGCGTTTTGAATAGAAGTCCTTTTCCACCCGATGGAAATGGGGTCTTTAGTGAAGCCCACCCGCTTTCTCCTCTTCATGAGGCCTCTGGCCGCGTTGGTCGCTGGGCAACAGCCACTCCTTGTTTACCTTTGTGTATTTTGCATGAGCGATTGTAATCAGAAAAAGAAGCCCCCGGTTAGCCCCTCTTGAATCAAGGGTAGTCGTACTAGCCAGCTGTTAATCATGAAGACATTTCACCCTTCGAGGGATACATACTGTATGTCTTAATCAAATGTAATTATTGCAATCTGTTAAATATTAACACCGGTGTCCATGTGTGCTTACACAAGTCTCCAAACAAAAACTTTATTATCCTTCATTGTCACCTGAGCGCCATAAAGCTCCGTACTTCATGAAACCTGTGGCAAATATTGCCCCGCACTGTCCCTGCACTTCTCCAAAGAGGTGGGACTGATTGAACTGTGATCAGTGTCGAGTAATAGTTGTACATGGAGGGGGGGGGGGCATGTAGTTGGAAGGATGAGTTAACCGTCATGACTTGTTGACTTGTTACTTCACAGTTTCACCTCCCTCCCATTCCACTCCTCCCGCCTCTTTTCAAGTATGGAGCAAAGTGGTGACGCAGCACTTGAGTGCTGTGCTTTACAGGCACAAAGATTAGATAGAATACATTGGCCAGCGACACCCAATACCACACTGACCTATATCAAGTGGTGCGAAATCAGATAAGCCAGACTGTCTCCGTGAGTGCTGAAAGAGGGGGTGAGAGGACAAGAGCTGATTTACTTCAGTAGCTGTGGAATCGTGGTCAGGGTGTTCGGGTCCAAAACAACTACGTGTGGAGTTTGCATGTTCTCCTTGTACTCGTGTGGGTTCTCAGTCACCACCGAGGATGGCAAATCTTGTGAAAATGTACTCTTCATTGATTTGCCTCTTGCCAAAATCTTTTGTTGAAGCTTTGAGGCTCACGAAAAGTTGGGAATTTACGGGGGTAGGAAACGTTAGACCTTTGAGTTTTGTACTAAGTGCACAGCATTGCTTTTCGCAGATACGAGTTGATATGTGATGTTTTGTGATGTTACCAATGAATTATCTGCCTTCTTTCTCGAGAATCTGAGAACCGTCGATTTCTTAATTTTGTTCTTAGAATTCTATCAATAGTTGGGTCGTTTTGAGTACTTGACCACCCATCAAGTGTGAAATCAAACAAGCAAGTGCTACTTAGATATCAGGTGATTTCTGAAGATGCGTCTGTGAGCAAGCAGTTCGGAATTTTGCCCCATTGTGATGTTTGAGTTGGGCTAATTCACATAATACCGCCCAATTACAAGCAGCATTGAATTTTGTTGAATGCACACATTAGCTTTCGATGAGTGGCACGTACACGATAGCTTCCTGGACTTGGTAACGCTGTAGTATGGGTACGGTTTCAGTGTCTGTGTGGTGTGCTTGGCATTGACCTCGCAGTAGAAGGGGTGGGGGTGACAGAACAGAGCTGTAAAGGGTTCTAGAATACTTTACACAGGGCTTTTTTTTTTTTACTCTTGATTCTTGATCATTTTTGACTAAAGAATGTCACAAATATTCAGACAGCTGGGAATTGTTTTATACTGTGGAAAAATACATAAAATGACTTCCTTTTCCAGGTCAAATCTTGGTTTCTGTTCGGGTATTGTTTAATACAAAGACCCAACACAATTGGCAACTGAACACACATCAAATCTTTATCCCTTTGGACATTTCTTTAAGCCTTTGGACATTTGTCATGCATCAAATGTCAGCTGTCCATTTGAACAGGGATCATTTTCAACCTTTTTTTTTTTTTTTGTGCGTTTGTGTTTATTCCAGATCATGTCTGAAAACTTTTAAGACAATATGGCACCCTGGTGGTTCGGACATCGACCTCACAGTCTGAGGGTTGGACATTGGTCTGAATGTAAAGTGTGCAAGCGCATTTGTCCATAAGTGCCCACGGATTGCCGAGCGAGCAGTTCCCCTCCTCTCGCCCAAAGCCAGTTTGATAGGCGTGACCCTAATGAGGAGAAGCACAATAGAAAATGGACAGATGGATTAAAACATTTCACCGTTATTAGGCATGATGCTCATCATAGACCATCACTATAAGCCCATACACAGTAATAGTGAAGGTCTTCTTGACAAAACAGCTTGCGTGTCCTTAAAAGCTCAAGCTTGACCCCAAAGCGTGTGACGTGAACGGGAGGCAGGAAAACAGGTTCACTTGGATCTCTCCTTTCCGTGAGGGCGTGTTATGTTTGCTCCACACTGTGACGTGTCTGATTATGGGTGGACACACCAGCCAGCGTGCCTGTGTCCAGACCTGTTTGGTATGCAGCAGCAGCAGCCTGGTACCTGCTTCCCAGGCCCCGCCTTCCCATTATGCCACCTGAGTGCAAAAAAAAAAATTGCAAAGTTCATAGTAGTCGTTGACATTTCCACGCTGATGTTGGGTTAACAATCAGGAATGTAATTTGTCTTGTTTTTTTTTTTTTTTTTAACTCGGGCTAGTTTTACAGTTTGCTGCTGAAATGTTTACATATGAACGTAAACACTGACGAGAAATCACTCTTTCATTGGCCGCGCAACATTGCTTGCATTCGCCTTCAATTCTCGGCAGTTCACTCTGGAGATTCCGGTAGGCTTCCATATTTGTCCGAATGCGTAGTGTTATAAATAGAAGAGAATACGACTTTCCATGTCAGGTCATGCATCACATTGCTCACACACACACATAGTCAAGCCTTAATGACACCTAAAGCATGAAGCATCTCAAATATGCCCACAAGAACGAGATCAGCAGGCCACACACACACACACACACACACACACACACACACACACACACACACACACACACGCGCGCACACGCACGAATTCCTGCTTTCCGTTATTGCAGTATCTCAATATATAGTAGTCCCCAGATAACGTGGAATAAATATTGACACACAGTTGTACAATAAATAGTGTGTCTTTGTGAGTCCGCTTTATGCATAAAGTGCTTGAAATTTCCCAAACCTATCTATCCTCGCTATCTCTGTCCATCATTTGATCGACAACTTAAATGAAAAGAAAGCACTGACATCAACAAAGCTGTCAGGGGCTTGAAAAACTTCAAAATTCGTCTTCAAAGTATGTCTGCACAATGTTACAAGTATGAGGAGCATTGTGGAGTACAGGCATGGAAAAAGAAGGACTCGATATTCTCCAATCCTCACTGAAATATTGATTGGTATTTTCCCCCATTGTCAATCAAGGAAATACCCCACAATGTGACAGTAATTGTTTTTTAAATAATTATATAGCAAAATGTCAGATAGGAACTATTGACATGTTAGTAAAATCATAACATTTCCATTTTCTGGACCTTCAAAGTATCTCTTTTAAAAGTTCCATTTTCAAAGGGATTTTCGGATGCTGACTGCATGACAAGTCAATATTTTCCTGACAAGATCCAGATGCTACCTCTGAGCATGTCTCAGTGTAACTCATGTTTGAGGGCTTTTTCAGAAGAAGCTATCTGCAATTTCCTGTCCTTGTGACACACGGCCCTCTTGCAACATTTGGAGCGATTGTTTGCTTCATACCTTGCCAAGCCATCTTGTAACTACTGTATGTTTTGACTGCTTTACATTTAATCATCCATTGTTTTCATCGAGATGTGCTCATTCACTCTTTATTTTGTTTATTTTGTTGTGTATGTGTGGATGGCTGCTTAAGTTTATTTATTTTTAATCGCAACATTGCTCTTTAGAATTCTTGGTGGAAACGATACTACGCGCTGTTTGCAAAGGAAGCGGGTGGGGGGCGTCGAAGTTTCTGCCTGCACAGAGTGTGGTTTAACAGACAGGAAGTAGCTGCTCTGCGATGGTTTTCCTGCCAGTGCCGAACTAGCAGGTCAGTTTGTGGGGGTTGCTTTTAAGCTTCACCGTATGTCTCTATACTATCCCTTCGAGCCGGGCAATAATTCAATAGCAATATATATCGTGACAGACACCGGATCAAAAGAAATTTCGCTGAATATAAAATCAATACAAAAGAAAAATCGAGAAGTAAACCCTGAGCCTATCATTCTGCATGCTGTAGGCAGTGGCTACAGTTTGACATGAGCTTTGTGCCACAATTACAAGCACCTAAGAGGAAATTTGGGGCACAAAAGTGTTTTTGGAGTCCACAAGGACCATTTTGTGAACCTTGTCTGCCGAACAAGCAAAGATGTGCCGAACCACTAAAAGGAAAGTGCACATGCGCACAAGTGCGCGTGTGGCATACGTACGCTGAATGAAAGTATGGCTTAAACGTAACTTTTTTCAAATAAACGACGCATATCAGTGCATCTCTTTCCAAAAGATTATATTGTATATATTAACACCATCAAACAACTTCGGGTGGATATTTGGTGTAGGAGTAACCATCAGCATCACACTTCACAGGCAAGTCAAAAATGTCCGATGAAATAATCCATGCATCCATTTTCTGATCCGCTTATCCTCACAAGGGTCACGGGGCGTGCTGGAGCCTATCCCAGCCATCTTCGGGCAGTTGGCGGGGGACACCCTGAACCGGTTGCCAGCACACATAGTCCAACCGCACTCACACTTAAACTTAGGTACAATTTCGAGTGATTAATTAACCTGCCATGCATGTTTTTGGAATGTGGGAGGAAACCGGAATACCCGTAGAAAACCCACGCAGGCACGGGGCGGACATGCAAACTCCACACAGGAAGGCTGCAGCCGGAATCTAACCCCGCACCTCTGCACTGTGAGACCGACGCGCTAACCAGTCGACCACTGGGCCGCCATGTTCAAATATAATTACCTAAATTCAGCCTTTTTTCTTTTGGCCCTTTTTTTTGAATAGTAAAAAAATCAAATCAAATCACTAAGTATGGATACTTTACCAAAATGAAATACTTAAATCATGTTATACGTTTCAGCCATATTGCCCTGCCCTATGATCCTTAGTATTTCTTATACATATAAACACACACACACACACACACACACACACACACACACACACACACACACACACACACACGCACGCACCATCCATCCATCCATTTTCTGAGCCGCTTTATGCTCACAAGGGCCGAATACCCTTACTGCATCTAGCCTGCGCGCTATTGACTTTACTAGGCTGTTGCATTGTTCATTTGAAATGGTTTTCCAGGCCCTTACCGCAGTATCTTCCACTTCTTGTTTGTTTCTGGGCGTTTCTCCCTTCAGTCTCATGTTCAGGAGGTGAAATGCGTGCTGCATTGGGTTAAGGTCCACTGATTGACACTGACCAGTCAAAGACCTAGCAGTCTTTTGTGTTGGCATGTGTTTTAGGTCATTGCCTTGTTTCATGCTGAAGCTTCTCCCCATTAGTTTGAATGCATTTTTCTGTGAATTGCAAGACAAAATGGTTTTATAGACTTCGGAAATTCACTCTGCTGTGACCATCATGAGTTCCATCATAAATGAAGACGAGTAATCCTGTTCCAGAGGCAGACAAGCAAGTTTTGGATCATAAGCAAATTCTGTCTTTCTTGGCCTTTCCATCCCTTTGGTAGAAATGAATCTTGGTCTCATCAGTCCGTCAAACTTTGTTCCAAAACTTTTCTGGCCCATCTCTGTACTTGTTTACAAATTCTGGCCTTTCGATTCTTTTTGCTGATAAATGGTCATATTGTGCTGTGGCTTGTATATTTCCTCTCTTCTCTTCTTCTTTGGTCAGTGGATTGTGATACCTTGCCCTGTGGAGGTTGGCAGTGAGGCCACTGACCGTTGCCTTTGGGGTGCTTCACGGCGCTCGCAATGTTTCTGTCATCAACTGGTGGTGATACCCTTGGCCGACCTGTTCGATGTCACTTGCTCAGTACAGTGCACCAGTAGTTTCTTTCTTTTTCAGGACATTCCATGTTGTATTTGCTATGCCCAGTGTTTGCGCAAAAGCTCTGAGCGATCATTCCCCATCACTGTGCTTCAAAATGCTTTGCTTTTCTCCCGTAGACAGCTCTCTGGTTTTCATGTCTGCGAAACAGAAAATGCATTTTTCACTGGTGAAACCTTAAACCAAAATCGAGCAGTATCTCATGTTTAAGCAATCAATTTAAACGGCAACGGGTGAGCAGCTAGAAACACTCCGCAGTCACATGTTCCAATACTTTTGCTCACTTGAAAATAGTGTAGTGGTACAGTTGGTTGACTTGTGAACGGGCAGTAGTCCGCCTTTCGCCTGAAGTTAGCTGGGAGAGGCTCCAGCAACCCACCGCGACCCTGTTCAAGATAAGCCGTGTTGAAAATGGATGGATGAAAAGTGGGTGGGTTCAAACAAAAGGTGCTCTGTCCTGAGCTGTTGAACACATCTACATGTAAATACCATGAAGCAAAAGCAGGAATCCAGAACTTTTTTTTGATTTGAATTTTTTGATCTGAAACCAATGAGCCTTCGACATACAACACAAACACCGGAATTGACCTTGTCGTTCCAATACTTTTGGAGGGGGACAGTATATATCTCCAAATGTAATTTGTCCGTGTATATACAACAGAGGCCTCATCTTCCTTGAAACAGCAACTTTGTCATTGGGTACAGACAAGTGCTGTTTAAAAGAAGCATGTGGCCTTGTCTCTGTCTCTCTCTGAGCCCGAGTGGAAAAGTACAAGGTTCGCAGGAGATGAGATTAAATTCCACTCGTCTTTTTGGCCCTGGTACAGCGCGACGGCCTCGAATGCCCTCTGACACGAGTCTTTCATGGGCCCGCTGCTGTTCATGAGATGCCATTAGGCTTCTGGAGGTGCAGCTCGCCATCAGCGCAGCCATACGGCCCGCTGCCATAGTATTGCAAGCCCTTTACAGCACTCGATTGCGATTTGCAGTTTGAATGGCTTGACATGTTGTGGTTTGACAAGTTAGCCTTCTGCTGCATTCAGACCAAACACCAGACCAAATCTCGCGTGAGTTGTTCGATTTGCACCGGCAACAGTTTTAATCTTGTGCAAGGTATTTTATCCGCTTCACTTAGGCAATACCATGCCACTCAGTGGACGTCTTTGATCTGTATTTAGGCAAACATTTGGTTTGCAGTCATTTGCAAACTGGTTCTTGTAAAAACTATTTATGTGGCGTGATGGGGCACTTGTAAAGGAAAAACCAGTGATAAATCAGGTTCAGTCTTTGGGGCGCATCTTTTATTAACTTTGAAAAAGTATATCCCTTCAATCTTAATAAGTAGGTTTTGCTTTTGAGTTCTTACCTCTGCCAAGGAAGTACATTTTTGTTTGTTTTTAGACATCATGCAATGGCGGCATGGTAGACATGTGCCTAGCCCATCTACCTCACAATCCTGAATTTTTCTCCCAGTACCCCAGTTACCTCCCACATTCCAAAAACATGCATGTTGGGTATTTGAGGCCGACAAATTGTCGGTAGGAGTGAATATGTGTGTCAATAATTGTTGGTTTCTCCCTGCATGCCTCATAGCCTCCAGCTACCCCGCAACCCCAGTGAGTGTGTACAGAAAATGGATGGACGAATGGACATGAGGCTAAAATGTAATGAAAGATATTCTTGAGAGAACCAGATAACAGTCTGTTTCATGTGAAGGCTTGTGATCTGGATTTGATGTAACGTCATGTTTTCATTCATGAGTTGAGTCATGCTTTGCCCAAGAGAGCACCGGAATTTTCCCTGACGCTCGTTACTTGTTGCATAGTTTGGTGACAAGTGAATACAAGCTGCCAAAAAAGAAAAAGAGCGGGGAACCGCTGTCCAAAGACTGATGATCTCCATCCCACACTACCCACGCTGGCTATCGCCGGGCTCCAGCAGTGAGCGTCATATCATTGAGTCATTTCCTTGACAGGAACTCGGCAGATCCTGCGAAAACAGCGCCTGTGCTGACAATGTTCAATAACATGTGGTGAAAAGCCCACATGCTTTCTGCTAGCATACTTTAGGAAAGTTTTTTTTTTCCTTTCGTGGAAATGTTTTTCTGTGTTGGTAGAGTGTCTGGGTGATGTACGGTATGACAGCCGCATGCGTCAGTCAGTGTCTTTATAGGACAGCAGTGAAAAAAAAAAATCACATTGTTGGCTTTGTCCCATTGAAGCAGACTTCAGAATAAACTCAAAGGGAGTGTACTACCACAGTTTGGCCAAACCATTGAATTACTCTCAGTGTCAGCTTGACAACTCATGCGGTGAGCAATGCTTAACAGTGGCATCCCATCATTTTTCAGTGAACCACATTGACAGATAATGCACAGAATATTGCTGTTTCTCTTGTTTTAATTGTTGGCTCAAGTGATCTCAAGCTTATCTTGACAGGCCTTTTTTTTGTTTTTTGTGTGTGTGTGTTTTTTTTTAAGAAACGGACATGCTCACCATCTGGTGGATGGTATACTTCATCTTTGTATCAGTTTTTGAGTTTACTGGAAGCAGACTCGTGGTAGCGCATGATATGCTGTGAGGACGAATAATAACACTGGAATAGCGACGACAGTGCACGTTGTTATCATTATGCATCCCAACGAACCAGTGATGTAACAATATATAATACTCATGATAGTGCCTGACATGCTGTGATACCTTCAAATCGAACAGTCATGCTGGAATAGTCAAAATAATGCGTGATCTGCTGTGATGCCTGCTTAATGAACAATTATAATTTCCAGTATGTATGTGATAATGGATTTACTGTTTAATAGTTCCTACTATTTTGCATTGACTCTTAAAACAATCAACGATGATGGAATAGTCAAGACAGTGCATGGTATGTTGTGATGCCTAAGAAGTTCCCCGGCGGTGTGTGATCTGCTGCAAACCTTTCTAAACAAACAACGGTGCAACAAATGCAAGGATATTACTCCTGTGCTGTTCTGCAGTACCTCTAAAACAAATATTTCTGCTGGAATTGTCAATTTAAAGACCAACTATGCTATACTGGAATAGTTACAAGTAGATTTTCGACAAATCTAATGAGCTGGATCAGATCAGGAGATGTTTTGCATTTATTTCTGCAAAATCGGTGATCGCTGTATTGTCATAATTTGAGAGTCAGTCTTTGACATCATTGAGCAGATCAGCAAAATAAAACAATACAGCATACGCAATCTCGTTCACTCCATGGGCGTTCTGTGTTGCCATCGTCACTGGTCTGCATGGAAAAAATAAACAAGATTGACATTGATATTTTTTAAATCAGTTGTTTTTCGCGCTGGAGACAGTGGTGCTATTCATTTTGCACCAAATACTCCAGTGTTTCTGCGTTATATGCTATGTGCTAATTTTAGGGGGGCGATGGGGTTGTTAGTTACCACTAGCTACTACAACTTAGCATGAGTGGATATACATCTACACACACACACACACACACACACACACACACACACACACACACACACACACACACACACACACACACACACACCATAGTCGGTGATCGGCTTCAAAATCCTGATTATGTAAAGCCAAGTTACTGGTGCATCATCTATCGCACAATGGTTAGCACAACCGGCACAACTCTCACTTTGAGGGTTTAAATTCAGACTTGGACTGTCTTGCGTGGAAATTGGAAATGTTTTTTTTTTTTTCTGCGGAATCTGGTATCCTCCTCCCACACCCCAAAACACGCATGTTCATGAACAACTCATACAGCTCTGTTGGTGTGAACGTGAGTGTGATGGGTGTTGCTTATGTTTGCCTGGCGACCAGTCAAGGGTGTACCCGTCCGAAGTCAGATGGGATATAGGCTTCAGTTCACACCTGCTTCTAAAACAAACACTGTAATTTCTAAGACAGTGAATCATTGAATTGAATTGAATTGAATACAACTTTATTGTCAAATGTGCACAGCACAGATGAAATTTCTTCCCTCTCAACATAAAACATCATGTGCTGCCATTAAGACAAGCACTGATACTGAAATAGTCATAACACTCCATGATATACTGCAATGACTCCAAGACGAATCATTATTTGGTGGTAAAGTTAAGCACCATAAACTGTGCTTTTCTAACTTGGCTATGAGTTAAATCCTCTTCAGGCTACTTCCAATGCAGATGTTGAGTCTCTAACCTGTGAGGGGAAAAAAAATTAAACACCAAAGAATAGCCTTTTGTCTCATATCTCCATCGCTTTGAAAATGAAGGCTGGGAGAAAATCATCTCATTTTTTTTCCCCTGTAACCTGAGCTGAAAGTGGCTGATAAGTCAAGATTTGCCTGCCTCGGTCGTTCAGTCTCGCATCCCACAATGTTTGCACTCGCCACATGAAGAGTGAGTCACTGCGCAGTCATTCTGCTGTCTTAAATTGCCTCCTTTCATGGTCAACAATGAGCTCAGCTGAGGAGAATAAAGCAAAAAAAAAAAAGTGTGTGTGTGTGTGTGTGTGTGTGTGTATGGCCTTCTGGGAACGCTCCATTTGTTCATGTATCCTGACTCTAATTGGTTGTTATTGCAACTGGCAACAACAGTCGTCACGCTGTTCAGGGTGGAGCTGAACTGCTGTGTGTTGCATATGCCGCCAGACTCCACATCACAACTCCCTAAAAAGTCCTAGAAACAATCGATTCACCCCAAACAAGCCTGCTCACTTTTGTAGATTAACATTAGTGTCAAACAGATTGGAACAATTTCTACGATGGCCTGATGTTTGCGTCCGTTAAATCAGCGCTGCGTTTAATTAAATTTGCTGCAGGCTATCAGTCCTGTGTGCCTATCTGTGATGGGAAGTTTACACCACCAGCAGCTGATGAGATTTTGGTCTATTTATAGCACCGCAACAACTGATAATCTTGACTAAAGAACCTGCCAATCAACAGTCATTACAAACAAGGCAAACTTAATCAATGTTCCTTGTGCCCTTACGGTATATGGAACACATTGGACTTGCGGACTTGTGAGCCAAAGGCTGGACTAATGGACACTAATTAGGTTGCATGGCCCTGGCATTGGGCCTCCAAAATCATCACGTTTAAGAGTGCACAAAAAAAAAAAAAACAACCAGCATGTTTGTTCAAACGTTAACACGGCATCATCAAAGAGAGCAAGCCATTTTCAAGGCTTTCGATTGGTCAATCTTTTCTCAAAAGAAGTTCCACTCATCTGAAACAATGAAAAAGAAAGTTGCAGGAAATACAAACACATTTTTTGACGTTTACTGCGGTTTGTCATGTAGGTTGGAACCCCCTAGAAAAGAGGATTTGCAGATGAGTTTAAACATTTCAATAAAAAATAAATAAATACTCCTTGAATCCCTCAGTTTAGCACAGATCATAACAATAAAGGCGGGCATCTTTTTCTGCTACGCTCTGACTAGGATGAGTCACCAAATGACCTATTGTTGTGAAGCCATGAAGTCAAATTAAAAACAAAAAATTAAAAAGGACATTTTCACCAGCTTTTTTAGCTTTAGAAATAACAAACCTAATATTATATAAAACCCATTGGAAAAATAAATATACAGTAATCCCTCGTTTATCGCGGGGGTTACATTCCAAAAAGAACCAGTGATAGGTGAAATCCGTGAAGTAGTGAGCTTTATTTTTTAGAGTTCTTATACAATACTGAACTATGTATACAATGAAACCAAAGACCAAAACCTGTTTTCAGGCCCAAGCACAAAAAAAGCAAACATTTTCAACAAATAACTATAATAGTTTTTGGAAATACTGTACTGTAAAAAAATATTGCTTGAGCGCGTCCTCAGGTGCCTTTGCCGGTGCAGAACGTTTCGTCGACATTGTGGGGTAGGTATGTACAAAGACGAGGTGGGGAGACTGTTCACGTTGGTCAGTGCCTTAGCCAATCAGGATGCTGAACGCAATTCACTGTTTAAAAACATTAAAAAAAACTGCCCAAAAAAATCCGTGAAACAGCAAAGCCGTGGAAGGTGAACCGCGTTAGAGCGAGGGTTCACTGGATACTAAAATTTCAGCCAAATAATGAATCTTTAAAATAAAACAGCATAAAGAGATTATAACAATCAAGAAGCCTAATAAAATTGTTTTAAAAAATAGCACAAATAATAACAATGCCTTTATTTAAGTGAGTAAATAAATTCACATTTTAATTTAAATACAAATAAACAACAAACCTTAAAAATCTCAGATGAAAAAGCATCATCCAATAATCTGATAAAATAATTCATATAAATAATTCATTAATCGGATGAATAGAACACAGTATAAGTTCAAATAATTAAGAATCCTAATAATAAAATAAATGAATGAATGAACAATAAAATCTATTGAAAGCCTAAAGGAAGCCTAAAACTGTATTTAAAAAATCTTATTCGAAAAATAAAACATTATGTAATGAAATGTAAATATTCCAGTTGCACCATCATTTCCAAATGTCAGCTGTACTGGGTTGCTGCGTGACAGGTGCCATCCTTCCACACAGTTTGATCCAAATGGCTTGTCATGTAATGCTGCAAACAAACAGAAACCCACCCAAATCCCCTGCTTGCTCACTGCGCTGCATGAACAATCAATTTATTCGATCAGCCACCTGTTCATCGATTAAGAGACATGGCATCTGCCTGTTATTAGGTTTTGAGCAACATCATTTGGAGTTTGTGTTCAGCTGGGTCCACATTCCAGATGACATGCTCGGACGCTTCCGTGTCATCTGCTTCTGTAATCACGCTTCTAAAACCCTCGGGTCCCACCACCCTATTGACTTAGTGAGCTATTATGTGTTGACGAACATCCTGGCGCGACTCCTCCCTTTGGCCTCCTCCCCCTTTTCCTCGTCTCTTCATGACACGGCAGTTTGGCCTCTTCGTCAGGACACGGCAGCTGTTGTCATGCGCGCAGGATAATGCTCAGCCTGCCTCTCGCTAATGGATTCCTCTCCCTGAGTGAGCGCCATGCCAACTGGGCCGTCCGTATCAATGCCGGGATGTCAAACACACGCAGACTCAAGGAATGCTATTTGGGAAAAATATGTAACTCAGATTTACACCTTCATTTTGTTTTTATTTATTACAAACATGCTGGGTAAGACAAGCCTGAATCACAAAAATATGCCTGTCAAAGACCAGCTGGACAGCAGAACTTGTACTTTCACCAGCAAAATTAGCTTTACGACCAGCTTTTTGTTTTTTTGCACGGAAATTACCCCACATTTTTGGTCCGACTCAACAGAATTAATATTTATTATAAACAGAATGGCAGTCAGGACAAGCTGTACAGCAGAATTTCAAGCGAACATTTCTCTTACACATTTGGGATCAATATCAACAAAGTGAATCCGTGTTTTTAAAAATGATAAGACTGACTGACAAGAAATAAGCCAACTGTTTGCTGGGTGTATTTTTACAGCCCAAACCAAATGTTTTCTAATTCAACCGACATGTCGTCTTTTGTCGTGCTTATTTTGCTTGCTTCACCCCCTTTTACTGGTCCATTGAAACATCAAGTAACCAGACCAAGATACGGTCAGGGAAAAGCTCCAGATGACATGCATATTTGTCAGCGCAGACAACAAGAGGCCTTCCTTTTATCACTGCTACTTCTCTACATCCCCACTCCAGCCACCCTCCCCATCCTCATATAACTACTCTTGTCTGCATGCCTGTTGCCCTTTTTCACCCCCCCTCTTGTGTGACTCCACCTTGGACCTGCAATGTTCACAAAGACAGTTCAAAGCAAATATTCCCCGCCCTGCAGCAGCGGGAAAAGCAAGGCGTGTGTGTGTGTGTGTGTGTGTGTGTGCGCGAGCATGCTTGGCCCCTGGGCTCTCTTAATTTTTCAACCCACGCCCATTCTCCTGCACTGAAACCTGCCTGTGGGTATCAGCCTCTTTGGCACACTCCTGCAAACATACCACTTATACCCCCCACCCCCAACCGCTCATGCAAACTTACTCCTTATAACGCCCCCCCCCCTCCCCCCAACTACTCCAGTACTAGCCCAAGGGTATCCAACGCAGCATCACAAGGATGATCTTTGACCCTGGTGTTTGTATGTGGAGGGGCTTCATTCAGGCCTCATGCAGATCATGCGATGAAAACATGCTGTTCATGAACGAGCTTCAACAGAAAGAGAGTATTGTTAATTACAAAGAAAAAAAAAACATTTTCAGGCAGATGTTTGCATTAACAGTCTACTTTGGTTTGACAACAAGGAAAAACCTTGTCAAGGTCCAGCTGTATAGCAGAACTTTTCTTTTGCCAGCAAAGCTTTTCTTTTGCCATCGTTCGACACAGATGATAGCACATTTTGGGGCAACATTAGCAAAGTCAAAACGGATTTTAAAAATTGAAACCCTTCAAGACTGGCTGTTGATCAAGCCAAATTATAAATAAATAATTTAGAAAATAGAGCATAGGACCCCCCCCCCCCCACCCCCTTTCTTTTTGTTTTACACTGAATATGACACTGTGGTCAACTTTTACAAAAACAAAGCAGCATTTCAGTCATGGCGTAGCGGTAAAACGAAAATCACTCAAAGCCCCTTCTTTCCCCAGCATAATAATTTTTATGCATCTTATGTCACATTTTGATGAAACAAAATCCGTCCTAAATTTAAGACCGTTTTGACTTGCTATACAGTAGAACCCCTTCTTGTTTATTTTTTCTAACAAAACGGCCCCATTTTCATGTAGATTTGTCCACATTTTGGGTGAATGTCAGCATGTATTCTGATTTTTAAAATAATAAGAATAAGAATACCCCTCAATGATCAGCTATCAACCTTTACCAACAACAAAAAAAACACAAACAGTTTTTGGGTGTGAATTATCATGAGCGTTATCTTTTTAAAAGTCAAGTGTCATGGAAAAAAAAAAAAAACAGCCGCACTGGGGGAACTCCAGCCTCACCTCCTTTTGTCGCCATAGCACTCAGCATGTCACACTTAGTTCGTGCCATTCAGTTCCTGATCATATATGTCTGTTTATGTTCCCATCAAATTCCAACTCCAGAGTTGGAAGCACTTCTTTCACCAGCTGTGGCTTTTCCATAGAGTCCTGCATTTCCTCAATTTGTGGTCAAAACCAAGCCAATGAATCCTGATTTATACAGTGGAACTTTGTCTTTTGCCAGCAAAGTACTTCTTTTGCTAGCCTTGTGCCCCAATTCCTACACAGATTATAACTTGGTACTATAACAAGCTGCCTTAACATGCTTGTGGTGTGCAAAGGTGCCCAACGGTTTCCTTCTACTATTACCACTACACTTAACAATCAAAATACACTATTTTTTGTCTTCATGAAGGCAGATAGAACGCTGGAATTGGGATTTTTATTTGTGACCACACAAGAAGGTCAGAGGCAGGTCAAATTAGTCATAAAATTATCGCTGTGCATTTGTATGAACGTAGCTATCAGAACTAATCTGTCCACATCTCTTTCAGAGTGTGTGCGATATCAATGGTGACTCAAAAGATGAAATTACAAGCTGTCTGTCGACAAATGCCACGGTCTCATCCTGTCTTTTCGTCTGGTCTTCCAGGTGTAGATGCTTCAGGTGGATCCCGAGCAGGACCAGGCTGCTTCCAGCAGGGCCAGGCCGATCCTTTGAATCTCAGCTCGTGGTCTCGAAAGAGACAGCCAGACATTTTGCTTTGTGAAAGTCCGCTTTGGGCCTCTGTAAGGGGCGCTGTCCGTGCCGAGAAAGCGCCAGAGTGGCCACCGCCATGACCACCGCTGTGCAACCCAATGAACTGGTTTTTGAATTTGCCAGTAACGGGATGGATGAAATCAACCAGGTATGCTCCTTGCACTGCTTGATAAATTTCAGAGTGATTAATCAGGTTGTGGTGGTTTGATGGTTGTGATGGGCAAAAAAACTTCGGCAGTTTTGATTGTTAGCTCAGACAGACAGGATTCGACAATGACCACAAAAATTATTTTTAGAGCAGGGCGCCGTATGGGCCAAGGTGTGAAACTAGGAATTCCACTTTGCTGTTGTTTCGTTGTCGGTACTCACTTTGTAATGTGCATTACTTTACTGCTTGAGTCTTAGTTAGCATTTTTCTGCCTTGTCGGACATCTGTGGGTGCCACTGTGCAGCATTTTGTAGAAGCAGACTGTTCACTTGTCATGTGAGTGACTGGCAACCAGTCACTAAACTATTACATGATGATGCGATTTGGCCCAGAAAGGGATAGTTTTACACTTGAATGCTCACGAAATGAGGCTTATGTTTTGCCTCAAAACAGGATATAGATATATTGTTACAGAAAAACATTATTTGACACATTTGACGTGTTTAGGATTGTTCATGCTCTTATATTGCGTGTTATTCTTAAGTGCACTTAAATCTAGCTGGTTGTTTACTGCTCTCCGTTGTTATTCTATTTCGGAGAGACACAGAGTTCGAGTCGAAACTTTTGAGGTGACCTGGAGGCCCTTTTTTGCACTGACACGCTGCTTGTTGATATATGTGAGACATGTCCTGGCAGGGCAAGCAAAACTTAAAACAGCATGGCCACTGGGAAGCTGTCAGAGCGTCTCGAGAAGTAGGAGGCAGTGACATGGAAAGTCTGACAAACCTGCAGTGGGGTTAGGGTGCATGAGAGGAAAAGCAGGGAGTCGGCGGCTGGCTAGCACAAAATATGTTTATGGCACAAAGGTTACTTGTGCGTCTGGATGCAGTATGCATCTTTCCATCGGTCGACCCACGTCAACAGTTGTCTGGTTGTCGCCACGCCCACGCCTCGATCCAGTGGAGCAGGCTCCTGGGTAGAGTGGTGTGCTGTTGACTGCATCGGGTGCGTGGATCCAGAATGACGAGTTGTCACTGGATCCCCAATGAGCATTTGTTCAGGCCCAACCTGACCGACCGGTTCCGAGTAGGTGGTACGATCCTACCGTGAGATCTCGCATTGTTCCCCTGGCTTTGTTTCTGGCTGCACCCACCCTATTGAACAAATTTCATCCACCCACTCAGCCCCTGCAATAACAACCCTTTTACTTACAACTATCTCTGCGGCATTTACACTGGCTATGATAAAGGTATGGGGGAAATCAGAGCACCGCGACTCGTAACAATTAGCGCCACGGTTGCTGGTCGATGGTCAAAGGTGAATCAAGAAATAACATTCTAATGCCACGTGCCATCTTACATAGTATGGTTGAAGATCTGCGATACTACTTCTGCTGTTATTATTGCTACTATTTTTTTATATTCTTGGAAGCTCATGCAAGGCCTTGTTGGATGTTCCAGTAGACCAAGACTAGACATTAGACAAGCTAAAAGCAGGTCTAAGTTGGGGCGCAGGTTGTGTAACGCAATTTAGGTAGATTTGATCAAGGTGCAGGCAGACAGATTCTGTGCCCCGCTTTGTTTGCATAAAACCCTCTGACTCAATGTAGAAATCAATTCATTGGATTAATTCTTCTTCTTCAGATTAACTTTAATATACTTTTAAAATCACCCCCCACCCCTTGACTGTAGCACAGCTTTGGGTATGTGTGTGTGTGTGGGGTGGGGGTGGGTGGTGGGGAATTGGGGTAGTCACACACAGATGCACAATAGGAGATGGAAGGCTGTCTCCAATTTCACAGTGGCCAACTTTGCAGCCTCCATAAGTGGAGTTGCAGTTCCTTATAAACACATTTGATGCGCGCCGATCACCGGCATGGACTAATGCAAATCTGGTGTACTACTGCCATGTACACCACGCGCCTCTCTTATGCTGAATTTAAAGGGAATAAGAGGACCTGCTTCGACTGGCCGGGAATCAACTTGTCTATGGTCACTTCCACAATGGTGCCAACGGCCAGTTCTATCTGCGGGGGTCTGTGAAAATATTAAAAGAAAGAAAACTCCACCCATGTGCACAGTTAGACCACTCTTTGTGCTAGACTTGCACTGGCCATGAAAATAGGGCCCAGCATTTTGGAATTGGAAGTAAGACATTCAGTGCCCCCTTTGCAAGCCCACATATGCAGAGCAGGTTTGGCGCACCATCAGAATCACCTGTCATGATATACTGTACCAGGCCATTTAAGTAAGACTGCTTACACTGCATTGTCTCTTCAATGTGGTTTTCTTTTTCTTGAAAGCTGTCAGATCTTCTTCTTCTGTGTCATTATTTTGCCTTTTCAGGAAGAGCGCTCAATTTTTTTCCTCATTTTTGCTACCTTGTGGGCTTACTTTTTCATTACTGTAACAGAGCTGTTTGCAAGATTTACAGAGGCACAGGTCTAACTTGTTGCAGAGTCCGATCTTAAATAGAACATTTTTCATTTAAACTCTCAGCAGGCCGGTACCAGTCCACGTACCAGTGGTGGGGGACCACTGCATGCGAGCTGTTTCTAATATTTTGATCCTACTTACTTTGTGCGGACAGTGGGTTCCCGTCAAGTTTTCACAGATAAAAATGAGGAAATGCAGGAGAATGCAATAATCGCATCTCGACAAAGAGGAAATAACCTTTCAAATTTGAGCCTACTCAGTAAAGCAGAAGTAGTACACTTAGACATGAAAATGTATGTTTGTATTCATGGCACATTACAGGTATATGCTGTGAGAATGTGGTAAAATGACCAGTTTTACCCAGTCGGTCCCAAAATGATACAAATAATGCATCTTTGTTTCTGTCTACGCCAGTGACATGTAGTGGGAGACAGAAAAATTAAATGTTACCGCTAAGACAATTTCTCCTTATTTCAGTGTGCTACGTGTATAAGACTTTGATGTGGTCGTGTGCCATGAGATTTTTCAAATTAAAATACGTGCCTTGACTCAGTAAATGTTGGGAAACACTGAGCTAGTGTATCATCACATCTGCAGAGACAGCAAGCTCTGTCAGCAAAGTGTGCCGCATTCGTCGAGTAAGGAGGAGTTGCTGTTTGGGGGCGTTGAATCGACCAGTAGCCAAAATGTCTGCACAACACACTTGACTTTTTCAAGGACACCGACAGGCTCGCTTGTTTGCCGTGCCATCTTGCAACATCTGATAGTATCAGACAGTGATTAATGGGAAACTTTGCTACTGATAATTTTTGTAGTCAAAGCAAACATTCTTCTGCGCACATGACACAATGTGTGTTTGTTGTCGCTCATCGTGCTGCAGAATTCACAAACGTTGGCCCACGTGTGAACTTGGAGCATCAGCCGGCTAACAATGGCGTTAAATAACGAGCTGCTCTGTGAGCAGGCCTGGTTAAAGTGTAGCCAAAAGTGGCTAATCAGCGCAGCCCTCCCCCATAAGGCCTGAACACCTGGTATGCCCCAGAGGTTCACGCCAACAATGGATACTTGTCTCACAGCACAGAAAAGCCTTTATTCCTCTCTGACTGCACCCTTGCCGTCCTTTCGCACTTTTAATGAAGCGCAGGACTGCGAGCATATATTCCCAATGTATGTGCTGCACTGATGCAATTGCCTCTACCTCGCCGCATTATACCCTCATTCAGACAAATCCTGATACTGTCCTACATTAGAAGAAGGAAACGTGTTTTGTTTTGTACATTTGACCGGAAGTCTTTAATACACAGAGGATGCTTGTTTGTGACATGTAAAAAATATATATATATTCAAAACACTCAGGATTGTTTCAATAACTGCCGAGTGATGATGATGATGATGGCCTGAGGTGAGGGAATTCTTCAACAGTGCTGCTGCAACCAGAGTAATCTTGATATGTACTCTGCTGTCATCTAGTGGAGTGGTGACGTAACTGCATTGACTTAAAACACCCACAACACCCCAATGACAAAGACGGAAAATCCCACACATTCATTGGATACACAAAACAAGCGCTGTAAGGAAAAAAATATGATTCAATATTACACATTTGTTGCCAATCATTTAAGAGTAGCCTATAATTTCATGTTACTTTTGAGATTGACTGTTTTACTTTAACAAAAATACATCTGTTATTATTATTTACAAATTCAAACAAATGTATTTATATATGTCAACTCCTGTTAAAAATGTATTATTGTCGCTGTTGCAGTAGAAATACAGTGAATTAGTTGTATTGGTACCCGTAGCGTCTCCTCTCTCTCCTGTGGTTGAGAGGAAAGAAATTTCATCTATGCTGTATGTTGCACATAGAGCATATTTGACAATAAAGTTGACTTGACTTGACTTGTTTCCAACATTTGGACCCTCACAAAGGTTATCAAAACATTAGAAATGCGTATGATGTTTACATATTTGACTCTTGTTGTCTGTTTTTAGAGGGAGGAAATTTCATCTGTGCTACAGCACATTTGACAATAAAGTTGTACTTGACTTGACTTGGATGACATTGCACACATGTTGGATTAATCAGTCAGTGTGAGTAAAAAAAAAAAGCATGATAATGTGTTAATTAATGGTAGGATTTAGATGGTACAAGACGACCTACTGTTTTGGCGAGTGAATAAACATGGAATTAACATCAATTGAACAATTTCAACCATAATATTGCAAGTGGCGTGCTGATAATAGAATTTTACAACAAATAATCAACACTAAAGCAACGTGTAAAAGTAAAAGATTCCCCACAGGAAAGTTTCCCAAAGCGCATTTTTGTGTAAAATTTCCAATTACAGCATCCACATGGACTGGTTTAATTTGATTTTCCAGCAACTGTATGGGTGAAGTAGGCTCACTTTTGCAGCCTGTCTTCTTCTTTGGGTGGCTCCCCGCGGACTACTGCAGTGCCTCCAAAATGAGCTTCTCTCCTCTGTTGCTACCCATTAGCCCAAATTGCATATGGTGTTAGCTTGATTTTATACGGCTGTAAAAATACGAACCAGCAAATCAGGTTGTGATATTAATCTACTAGGGCTTTTTATGTACGTTTTGCGATGCAGACTGGATTGAGCCAACCCTCTGCCTCCTACTCATGTCTGTGTTTGCGTTTGCGTGTGTCTGTTACAGCTGGACGACCCGTCTGTGTTCCCCGCTGTGATTGTGGAGCAGGTGCCCGCCACAGATCTGCTGCAAGTGTACTCGGGCCTCGAGTCGGACGAGGTGACCAACGGCATTATGATGGACAACACCATGCACATAGCCGAGGCGCCCTCCATCCTAGTGGGAGGCGTGGACCTCTCAGGTTGGAATATTTGACATCTGAGACGTCTGTCTATCCATTTTCTATTGTGCTTGTCCTGGCATGAACATACAGTCAGTGGATTTAGTAGGGGTGTGCATCTCACCAATAAAAGATGAATCAATATTTACAATACGATGGTGAAAGTGCGATATAAGATGGATTGGATTGTATTTTAATGTGTAACGGCTCAATTTGAGTGGGTTATGATGCAACTCTGTGAGTTTCTTGTCATTTTACAAATGATTTAACTTGTTGGGACCTCTTAATGTGGCATAGCCTTTCATTAAATACTGAATCCCTCCATAAAATATGATTTGATACATATCAGGTATTTTAAAGTGGAACGATTCATTTCTATTTGATTTGGTGCCCTCACATCTTTGAAATCAAATTCAATTTTCCGATCCAAATTGTTTTTTTTTGTTTGTTTGTTTTACTCCCTAGCACATGGTACTCCACACTTTGAATATGCCCGATGGCAGTAAAACAGGCCTACATATAGTTTGACTCAATGCCAGAGTGTCTTAAGTCTTAACTTCAGAATTAAACATTTCAACTGAATTAGTCATTTATGTGTGTAAGGCATTCTGGAGTACTGGACCTGGAATAGACAATCATCTAGAATCATTGGACTTCTCTTAGCTGTCTGGTTCACCACAAAACGAGTGGTGAACGTAGCTTTGGGGTATGGAACATAGCGTACAACTATGTCAGCAATATGTGAAGGTGCTAAACAAGGTAATAGTTTGTATTGAAGTCACATAAATTGAAAATCACATCCCTAGTGAACTGGGAGCCAAGCACGTTGGCCAGTAGAGGGGCAGTATGATCAGACGTACTTGTTTTGTCAAGAGATTTGCTGTAGCATTTTGTATTGATGGCAGCATTTTATTACTAGACATGGGAAGACCAGAAAGCAGCACGTTACAATAGTAGAAGCAAGACGTAACAAATGATGGACAGAACGGGCCATATATTCGCGAGATCGTGGAGAAGAAAAAATGCAGTTCTGCTAATTATCTTCCTGCCTTTGAAAGGAGAGACTTGAGTCAAATATAATGCTGAGAATTTTGGCAAAGAACACTTTGAGTAATACTACTTTTATCCAAACTCTCAGTGGTGTCCTCAAACAAGCACCTGTGTCTCGCAGGGGCAATCATCCACATCTAAATTTTCTCAGGGTTAAGAAGCAAAAAGAGGACATCCATTGTTTAATGTCCACAAGACCCGCATCCTGATCACAGCAGTTGCATGTGTTAGTTAGTTTTAAAGTTGGGTATCATCGGCTTGACGGTGAAAGCTCATGTAATATTTGTGTATGATGTCACCAATTGGCACCATATAAATACGGCATTTACATTACAATGATCAGAAAGCACTTATTGCCACGGATTACTCGGCGTGTCCATCCTGAGATATAAATTTAACACCCAGGAAGTGCTGAGCCTGTCATACTGATCCATGTTTGGAGACGATCTAGTAATACAATCGATCAGTTCAAAGGCAGCGCTGGAGTCGAGTAATATTTGAAGTGTTGAAATCCATAGCAGGGCAAACCTCATAAACCAACAGTCACTTTGCATGGGCGACCTCAAAAGAGTTATCTATTTTGAATCCAGACTGAAAAAATACAACTAGATTGTGAGAGGTCATGCGCTCATTAAGCTGTTGTGCTCAATTTTTTTCAAAAACATTCAAGTTGAAAGTTCCCTTTGCTCTTGCCGATGTCACAACCGCCAATCATCAGGCCCACTCTTCACAGCCAATATTCAGAGGAAGTCTTGCGAGGAATACCTGGGTATCATTTCAGGTTCTCCAATTTTTGAGGAAGTGCTTGACAATTTCGCCTCTCTGTCACTCTGCTGTGATGATAGTCACAAGTAAATGTGCATGAGCGCAACTACATCTGACATGGAGTGGCCCATAGGCAGCACTCAAGAGTAATGTTGGCTGTTCGGGGCGGGCCTGATAATTTGCACTTGTGACATCAGAAAAGATCAAAAATCAAAGAGGCATTTCATCTTGACTCTTGGCTCAAATTAGTCACTTACGTATGAATGCACATAATCTTATGGTAATGAAGTGACTCTGTCATCCTTAACCACAAACAAGAGCCTTAACAGCATTGACTGGCACGTGGCACCAGTCAGTTGGCAAGACACGTTTGATGTGGCTCCTCCTTTGTCGACCGCTATATGCTAGGTACAGTGTGCTCTCCTTTTTCTATCTATCTAGCTAGCTAGCTAGCTAGCTATCTGTCTGTCTGTCTGTCTGTCTGTCGGTACGTTTCTCGCAGCCTCTATCCGGCGATGTTTTTACTACACATTACTATATTTAACTATTTTTTTTTTGTCATGCACTTGACAAATACAGTACCTCATATGAAAGAACTAAAACTAACACTCAAAGCTGAAAAACCTAAACAAAAACAAAGCACTCTCAAAAAAATACAAACTAATTTAAAACAATATATAAATGAACTCTAATTAGAAATTGCAAACCCGGCTGATGCTTTTATCAACTGATTTTGTGTGAAAGGTGGGATGCACACTCGCCGAAGAAAATTTTGGACACGGTTCCTGTGATGCATCTTTTTCCTATGGTTTTTTTTTTTTTTTTCTTTTAAGAAACGGTCTCGGCCACTGAAGACAGCATGGAGACAAATGAGGCCGCCGCGGCTCTGCTCAACATGGAGTCACCAAACAACATATTGGACGAGAAGCGCATGTGTAAGACGACTGACTTTGTTGGGAGCTTTGCTGCTTCTAGAATCCCAGTGTAGACTTGTTTGCAAGGTTCTGTGGTTCATGTTCATCCCTCTATCCATTTTCTAAAGCACTTTTCTTTCCTCTCATGTTCACGCATATGGACAATTTGGAGTTTTCAATACAGCAGGAGGCTAGAGTACATGAAAAAAAAACATGCAATGAACATACAAAATTCACAGAGCTTTGAACCTAGAGACTCTGGACTGTGAGGCAGATCTGCTAACCACTTACTACCATGCTGTCTATTAACGAAATAGAAACCCAAAATACGATAAAGCCTATATAACGTTGAGCGCACCACTAGGATGCTGTTTATTCAGATTTTGAAAAAAAAAAAAATCCCTTAAGAAATGTATTGTAATAGAATTAATCTGATTCAGGCTGACATTTTATTTAATTATCATGTAAAATCAAGTCACCCGCTACCTAAATATAATGCTCATAAAACATATAACATAGAGTCAGCCTTCAAACCGTGATAGCATCTTCCTGTTCTTTGGCCAGTTTTCCTCTTTGCCACCACGACAAAAGAAGACAACCAAAAAGCAATCTCCTAGGATTTGTGAACTTTTTTTTTCCCTGAAAGATTTCACTTAAGTAATTTTTTACATCTAGAAGTCTGATTTATATGTGAATATGGTCAAGTGAACTTGAGTCCCTCACTTGAGATGAACTGGACAGTGTCATTCCATGTTTTTTATCACACACGCCCCAACCACTCTTCACCACGTTGTTTAAGATTTTATGGCTTTTCTTCTGTTTTCTAATTTATTTTTTTGTGTTCTCTGCTGGGGTGTAGTTCACAACTATGGTACTCTGCTGGAGTACCACATGGAGAACGGCACCCTTGACATGTCGCTGGATGAGGACACCTCATCCATGGATGAGATCCCCCAAAAGTCTCCCTTGAAGCCACAGAAAAAAAACAAAGGTGAGCTTGTTGGCAAGTGATGATGAAGTGGCTGGATGGATGTATGGCTCGAGGAGCCGACGATGAGAAGAAAGGAGCGTTAGCGCAGAGCGCCGATGTGTATGTGGAACTGGGAGTCGCAGCTTGGAATTGAAGCGGATTTACATGGGACAGGAGAAGAGAGCCAATCTCTTTTTCATTAATGGATGCTACAGCTTCTTGTTGCTTTCAACTTAGCTTGTAGCAGACGTGTGCACATTTCAGCATGACGTCTTTGATCCACGGGTGAAAAGGACACTTTGATTCGCTCCTCTTTCATCTATAACTGCTTCAAACAACAAAGTGTTTGCAGGAAAGTGGTTCAGATTGCACGGTTGTCTGTGTCTTATTTGTTGTCTTGTATTATTTTGTCATTTTTGTTAACTTTTCTTTTGATGGCGGCGTGGGCACCTGCAGCGGCTCCTCTTGTTGCATGTTGTCTTGAGAGGGAAGAAATTTCATTTGTGCACATACAGCACATTTGACAATAAAGTTGTACTTGACTTGAAGTGTTCATTGGCAAGTACAATGCCTGTGCTAATTTCATATTCTTTTTAACACATCGCTCTCTGTGATTTTTCTCAGTGAGGAAGCCCCGGGCGGTGCGCTCATGCTCCCCCATCTCCACCCCGAACCTACCACTGAGGAAGAAGAACAAAGAGGGCAAAGGTAAACCTCAATAACAAGTGGTCCTCCCTTGTAATGAGCCAATCAAAATCAAGGTCTCTCCCCCTCTGGTGAAGCGCTCTCTGTGTTCACCCTGTGTGCAAACAGCCAGGGTGTGAATGATGGGTTTCTCAGGGTCTATAGGGACATGCTTGCAGGCACATTGATGCTCCACTAAAAGAGACTACTGTGAACCGCACAGGGTGACACATTTTGGTCTCGCCCATATACATCACCCTGTCACCACGGCTGGGATTTAGGCGACTATTGGGAGCATTAATGTTTTTTTAACCATCTCTGGTTAAAGCATGCCGCTCATTAGATTAATCGACTTCCTGCCTTTCTGTTATTTAGTCCATCCCAAGACGTACGCATGCACTCAGTACAAGGTTGGACAAGATCCGCTCCGGGGGTGACATCACCCTCTAATATGTTGACATTTAAACATGAAATCATGGACGTTTTATGATAAAAGCTTTATTTATTGTAGTACAGTTTTGGTTATGGTCATTTGGGACCGCTGGGAACTTAGACCTCATAAGGTCAGGCTTCAAAGCCTCCCAGCCAAAGTAAGCCCCCCCCCCAAAAAAAAAGGCTTAAAAGTAATATTTTAATGATCTCTCCTGAATACACATTTCCTGGTTTGAGGTGGGACATTTCCGACTTCAAAGTGGTCAAGGAACACACCAATTAGTGTTTTGGACACCAGTCTGCTAACTTCACTTTGTATATTCTTCTCCCTCTGTTAACACAGGCAGCTTATTCTTTTGGAGTGTAAGTGTTTTAGAGAAGGTAAAAAATAAGCAAAACAGTTCATCAGTGTCTTGATTTGCCATGGTTTGAACTCAGATTTACCAACTTCCTCACATTCCAATCGGACAACTTCAGAGACAGTCCTTCTCTAATACAACTGAAAAAGTGCCAACCCCCACCCCTGTATATGTAAACCCTTAAATTATTGAATGAATAATAGAAAAAAGGGTCGAGTCTGGGCTTTTTTTTTCGATTAACCGATATCAGCGGTCGGCAACCTTTGACACCGAAAAAGCCATTTGAACCCGGTTTCCACGGAAAAGAAAACACTGGGAGCCGCACATCTAAAATGAAAAAAAAAAAACTTCTACTACTTTACCGCAGCATGTTTCTTATGAAATCCACGTGCTACAGAGAAAATTACATTTTATTCATTTCATGAACACATTTTGAACATTTTGAATTCTTGAAAAATAATAACAATGAATGTCTCTTTCAAATAAATTAAAAAGCTGAATTTAAATTGTCCATGTAGCAAACGAAAGCAGAAAAATGCCATGAGGCGTCATCCTTATATCCATTTATCTTATCTAAAATGAAGATAACACTGTATATATTGCTTTTTCTTACCTTTACACTTTGTATAAACAACTATAGTGTGGTTATGTCTTATGAAGTGCTACGGAGAAAATTAAATTTTACCGATGTAATGAACACATTTTGAATTCTTGAAAAAATAACTAATGTCTGAATGCGGCCACAAAGCTTGCATATGTAGTTGAATTTGCAGACTTCACCCACTTCTTGAATTGATTTTTCGTCCGGTCAGCCTTCTGCATCAGTTCCGAAACAGCTTTTTTCCTCTCTTCTCCCTCTGGATATTTTTCAGCAAAGGCTCTGTGTGTATTGTTAAAATGTCTTGCGACATTTGACCGTTTATTGTTAGCCAGTTTTTCTCCACAAATTAGGCATACTGGTAGGCCACTCTCGCCCGAGGTAAATGCAAATGAATCTGCCCAGGCATCATTGAATGTTCTATTTTCTTGAGATATTTTTCTTTTCTTACATTTCTCCATTGGCTTTGCCGGGGTTGAAAGTCGCTCAAAATAGACGCCGTTTCAGCGGGTATACCAGCTTCCGCAGTGTGACGTCTATTTTGAGCGACGAAAAAATAATATCAAATAATTTAATTAATATTTTAATATTTCAAGATCACAATAATCTTCAAATTTAGAACTAAAATAATATAAAAACTAACACAAATAAAACACACTTCAATTAAATACAAAAAAAAAATTTTTAGTAATTTATTTTCCCAAGCCAATCAGAGCCGCATTATAAGGATGAAAGAGCCGCATGAGGCTCCGGAGCCGCGGGATGCCGACTGATGACCTATATTTTACTGCAATCCAATGCTACTTTGCAGACACGTGTTTGCCAGAATTCCACAATGTTGTTGTCATTGTTAGGAAAGTTAATTTTCCACGTGAACTATTTCAAAGTGCAGTTCACACATTTCTTTTAATGAACTTGTTCAGTTCATAGTTCATGTGAATTTTTTTTTTTATTTTTTATAACCAATCCTCACAAATTTAGAGTGTCCATTCAACCTACCATGCTTATTTTTGGAATGTGGGAAGGAAACCTGAGTACGGGGAGAAAACCCTCAAAGGCACGGGGAGAACATGCAACCACATGTAATATTCGATTCTGTGAATGTCAGGTGTGTTTGAATATTCAATAAAAAGCAGCAAACACAAATTTGTTTGCCCGTCCTTATTTGCAGGAAACACCATCTATCTGTGGGAATTTCTCCTGGCCTTACTGCAGGACAAGAACACCTGTCCCAAATACATCAAGTGGACACAGCGGGAGAAAGGCATCTTCAAGTTGGTTGACTCCAAGGCGGTCTCCAAGCTTTGGGGCAAACACAAGAACAAGCCCGACATGAACTACGAGACCATGGGACGAGCGCTCAGGTATAAAAAGAGAGGGATTGTCATTGTTGGAGAAATGTATCTGGCACACTTCATTTTACACCTACGGCAGGGGAAATGTGACAGAAAAAAAACAAGAATCATTTCCTAGAAATTTTTTTTGATGATTTTTTTTAATATATTTTTTTAATTGCCTCGCTCACGTTATAGCCAACAAGTCAGTCTGATCAAAAAGCAAAACAACAACAAAGATATGGAACCTGCCTTGCTTGCGTGATTCTCATAGCCTGGTTACACAACGCGAGAAGAAGAGCGCACATCTTTCCGCTCAGATGACAAACATTTTCTAATGCTCCCTTTAGCAGTCTTCCTTTTGTCAAGAGCCATTCTGACCATTTAGTGTTTTATTTACTTGTTCTTGTTTAGCAAAAGTTCAATCTGTCGATACGGGACCTACTCAAAAAACAGGGCTGCTTCTGACATGTCTGATTGGTTGACTCTTTTGTACGTAGGTGGACATCTATTTTGACATGATTACACCAACATGAACCGTTTTTTATCTTCATTAATAAGTGGCTCCTTTTCAATAAATAACGTACACACTGTAAGTGTTATACATATTTTTTTGACTCAATGCAATGTTCTCGGACTTCTTCAACCACATCATTCAGAAATGCAACCGCTATTAGATTTGCGATTGGATAGTCAAGGATGCGGAGGTGGATCTTCCGCCTACATATGTAACACCTTTCGGCCTTATGTTGCCAAGGGATACAACTGATTTTCAATTTACAGCAATGCATCATGCATGTTGCCAACGATGGTTATTGCAGCACGAGAAGAAGCAAACATGGATGCGTCCGCTCGTCTATGCCAAGACTCTTTGTACAGTATACTGAGAATAGTACATAAATAGAGGTAATTTCCCGATGAAAATTTTGTGTGTAGAACAGGTCTGCGGGCTTCACTTGTGGTCTCTACGGGCTATCTGGGGATCGTTGCCACCACGTTGATGACTCCTGATTGACACTCTCATTCACTGCAGATACTACTACCAGCGAGGCATCTTGGCTAAGGTGGAAGGTCAGCGTCTGGTCTACCAGTTCAAGGAGATGCCGACTGACCTGGTGGTGATCGAGGACGATGACGCGGGGTCTGACGGTTACAACGGGTATGGCAACCAAAGGTCCGCCGGCGGGAGGTCTGTGGCTCGGGGGGGCTCCAGAGGGAAGGCTCACCAGCAGGTCAAGCAGATGAAGAAAGAGCCCATCGAGCAATGTCTGCAGCAGGAAGTGCAGGGAGGACAAGCTGAGCAACTCCTGCATATACTGCAGGGTAACCAAGGGGCGGACATGGCGCAGGCTTTGAGGTACACATGCAACCTACATAGACACAAGGTCCTTTTATACCAAGTTTACTCTATTATCTTTGGCAACTCTAATAAACACCGTAATGAAGAAGTTAAGATTTTGGTCCGGCGAAACCAAGGTTGTGAACTTTTTGGCCACAAATTCAAAAGCTACGTTTGCTGAAGCACAAGACTGCTCATCTCCAAAAGAACACCGCACCTACCGTGAAGCATGGTGGAAGCAACGTCATGCTTCGGAATTGTTTTTCATCAGCTGGAACTTGGGCCTTAGGCAAAGTGGAGGGAATTGTGAACAGTTCAAAATACAAAAACAATCCCTTCAGGCTTCTACTAGAAAGCATAAACAATGTCAAGAAAACCCTACCAGATCAACTGAACTCTATTTGGGGTAATTGTCGCAATGTACTGACTTCTATTTATTGTAAGTTTCAATGTGATTAGTTCATTCTGAATAGTCAGAGCCCAGTCATAAGAGGATGCAGCCACATCATCAAATGATTTTTTTTTAATTTCTCCCCCCCCAAAAATGACACTATGTCAAAATATTATATTGATTGTAAAAAGAATTAAAAAGTTACTTTTCCATAATATGTTCTCACTCTTTTCTTTCCAGGGCCATGAATACTCCTGCTTCACTCCCGGTTGTCTTGACGTCTAATAGTTCTCTCCCGTCTCTGCCCCTCACCACCGTTCTCCCCAACGGGGACTCCACTCACTACTCCCCCTCTCGCGTCCTCCTCCAGTCCATGCCCCCCACCACCACCTCAGCCAATGACGTGCTGAGCATCCAGGCGGCCAACGGCCTGCAGGAGGGCCTCCCCCAGCAGCTGCTCGTCACCAACTTCGGAGCGTCTGCCATCTCGTCCTCCTCCGCCACCTGCACAGTCCCCATTTCCTCCACCTCGAGCCTCCCCCGCCTGCTCACAATTAACACCACCTGCGGGCAGACCATGGTGGCGCAGCAGCCCGGCACGGTCATCGCCACCGTGCTGAAATCGGGCGATTTGTGTGGGCTGCAGGTTAAAGAGGAAATGCTGGACTCCAGCTACTTCCAGTCCATGGTCAACGGCGATCCTTCCCTGGCCAGCACGTTCGCCAAGGAGGAGATGGACGCCGGCGAGGCGGAGCTGCAGTACCGGACTGTGATCATCGACACCAGCCACACCCACGGTCTGGAGCTCGCCAGCGAGGCGGCCTTCAACGGACTCTCTTCCCAAAGCAGCAGCCCATGTGAAGGCCTCACCCCCGTGGAGGAGCTGGAGGTGCGAGGGGAGATGTCCCTGCAGTCCCAGCAGGCCATCAAAAGCCTGCAGGAGCTGCCCCTGTCAGTGCAGCTGCCCGCAAACTTTATCCAGATAAAGACGGAGCCCGCGGAGGCCTGACATGCTTTCTGCCGCCTCTTCTTTTTAAGCTCAACTGAAAACCAACACAAGGACCAATTGGTGGACTTGACGGTGGTTGTTTTTATTTTCTTCCACATTGCTGCAGTCTGATCCAGGATCAGATGTTGCTCCTCAAGGTTGCTCAAGTTCAGCCTCAGGATTGAATCGTTTACTCACTTCTTTGTGATCATGTGCCTAAAGAAATGTATCAAGGGAGTGTTGCGTATTTTTTTTTAAAGATGTCACATTTCAGTTTTTGGGCGTGCAAAGATATTTACACACCAAACTCCTCCCTTACGGAGAACAGCCATTGGATGAAGCAGGGATGCCTGTCTGCCAAATGTGCCAGTTAGTCTGTTATTGCCTTAAATCTCAGTGGACTTGTAAATGGTGAAAAAAAGAGGCTTGTCTAAGTCCAAACCAAAACATGGGGGGCTGAATACAAAACGGTGCAAGGAAATTGGACTTTCCGGCTGAGGGAACGCCAGGAACCAACGTGCATCAGTACAGGCCCTCACTGGCAAAAAGGATTCTGATGACTGCTTTTGGGACTTTCACCGGAACTAGTTTATTTTTGTTAAAACCAAAAGGCAAAACATGTCAGTACTTCCAAAATGTGGAAAAGGGCATTTGGAAAATAACAATTCTTGGTGCAGACTGGACACAAAGACAGAAAGAATTCTAGATAAAATTTTTATTTTGTAATCAGCCTGGTGTTTTTGAGGCTGAAATCCTGTTGATATGAGATGGAATATGCATGTGGTCTCTCACTGTATATACAAATGATATATGCTTGAGATTCACCACGAAGGCCACTGCAAATTTTATTTATTTTATGAATTTCTAAATTCTGTATAAAAAGGCACATTTGTACTCTATTTACATGAGGGAAAAGACAAAGAATACACACGCTTAGTACAGGAAGACCAAACTTTTATTTTATTTTTTCCATAAATAGATAAACAACTTTTCTATTTCCATTGTTTCCGTTCCCCAAACATGCTGTTGTACATATCCTGCTGTGTGTGTGTGTGTGTGTGTGTGTGTGTGTGTGTGTGTGTGTATACGCTCTTTTCTTTCTGTTCAGCAAGCATACTGTAGCTCTCAAGCATTCGAAGCCTTCAAGAATCAGTATCAAAATAATCAGTCAGTATCGGTATATAAAAGTCATATATCAGTTTTCAGAGTTTCTTCTGGGCCAGTGCTGTTTTGTACATTTTCACATGCCCTCTCGGCTCCTGCTCTCGTGCGAGTCCAGTGTGCGCTTTCTCTATATGCTGACGAAACCTGAGGCGATGAGTGAATGGGTTGAGTCACGGCGGAAACGTGCAGACACAGTGACCTTGATCCACAGAGCAGAAGTGACAAACTCAAGTCTTGTTTGTAGGCACAAGCTGAATGTATCCATACAGTTCAAATATATGCAAAATTATGACAATCAATCATTACACTGGAGACATTTTCTGATCCAAATCTTGTCTATGCTGCTGCTTTGTTATTGTTGTTTATTTGCTCTGTATACACGTCGTATATCCTGTTTACAGAGCACCCTCGCCTTAAAGCACTGTTTGTGACTGTTGATTGTCAGTGGCCTTCTTTATGCTGAGTATAGAGTTGATTTACAAGGCTTCTTTCTTGTGTTGTTGCACAGCAGATGTCCAGAAATCACACAGCAGCAAAAAAAGAAAAAAAAAAAACGCAGAAATATTAAACTTGGAGACAAAACAGGTGTGAGGGCTCACAGCGTCATGTCATTTGCTTCTGTTGTCTCATTCCAAGAAGGATAAATTGAGTCTCGAAAATCGATTCAAAGCGGAACTAACATTTCTATTGTCCCGTAATCGTTTGCATTTCAAGAGTCTGGTTCCACATTTCGGTGCTTCATCTGCTGACCCGAAGAACTTGAGGAGACCCGCAAAGAAGTGCACACACTCACGCGTCGTGCAGATACATGAGGCGCTGAACCTAACTTTGCTCAATTAAATGAAGAGTCACCTCAGTGCACCACTTACAATAGATACTGTTGTGCAAAGGAGGTGGCATGACGTGCAAAATGGTAACATATCCCACAATCCCAGGCCATCGCTGGAGGCTGCGTCACCTTTTCATTGCAAACGCTGGCACGTTGTTAAGTGTAAATATCTAAATTAGTTTTTGCGACAAAGTTTTTAGTGAAGGAGAAAGAAATGAGAACCAAATCTTGTTATCCTGCCTTGCAACTTGGTGTATAAGGTAAGAAGAAGTACTACATAGTACAAGGTAGGCAAATGACCCGGGCCTTGTCAAATGTTATTTTAGTCTGTGCTTCGAGCCAATAAAACTGAATGGCTGTAGTTTGGACAAACCTGAAATGTATTGAAACAGGAATCATTCAGATTCAAACAATGGCTGACCCTACTAACTACATACACTGTCCACTGCAAACTGCTATGACAAAGTTGGTTTTATACTTCGGAAGGGTACCATGAGAAAATCGCAAACGCGCCAGATTGAACCACTGCCGTGCATTAAATGCTGATAGAGTTAACGGTAGCATCTCGGCAACTTCCCTTCGTGCTGGGAATAATTCAACCTTTCAGGAAGCAGGTTTGAGGGCAGAATGAATGTGAAACGGTTTGTGGTGCAAAATGTATGGGAGCCCTTTAGCACAAACTGAGAACGAGTGGACTGTGGGTGGATGAATACATTAGCATGTTAACATGTGACACACTCACAGCTGCAGACACCCCAGTCTGTCACCACCACCGCGGCAGAGTAACTTGGACAGATTTTCCAAGAGCGCGCGTGTGTGTGCGTGTGCGTGCGTGCGCGCTCGTGCGTGTGTGTGCGTGTGTGTGTTACTACAGTATGAATGGTGGCTGTGCGTGGGTGCTGGCTGAGGAAGCTGTCTGGAATTGGGGCTTGCCTACTGCGTCGACACCCACGTGCTGCAGGCACAGCTGTGCAGCAGGACGTCTTTGCTGAAAGCTCCATCTCAATTGTTGGAAAACGGGGAAAAAGAATCAACCCGTTCATCAACAAACGAGCCTCCATTTCATCACCACGCTTGCATCGATCGGCTGCCAACAGTGAGCTTGCTATGGATGACTCAAATAAGAGAAGATGACTGTAATATAACACTATTCCGTTACTTAATGAGTCAAAAAGCCATAAGATTGCACGAGTCCCAATGGGGTGGAAAAAAAAAGAGTGGAGTGACTATTTCGGTGTTGCCCGCGGCCACTGACACAGTTCCAGTGTTTACTGCTGTGCCCCTTGCTGTGGGAGCACTTGAAGGATGATGGCTGACATGTTGGCGCCTCCAGCGTGTGGTGAGAAGCGGTGCAGGGATGATCTTCGTTTAACCCACCGCGCTAAATGCAACATGGCAGAATATGCCATCTGTGAGGCCTGGTCGTATAAAACATCCTGTAACAAAGGCAGAGGGGAAAAGAAACAAAAGGTTAAAAAAAAAAACAAAAACTCAGGCAGGTTGTCCAAACTATGGCCCGGCAGTCATTTGCTGTCTGTCATCCACTTGAGATTTAGTGTCCTGCAAAACATACGAGTACTCAATCTTGACAATGTAGTAGGGCGACTAATGGGGACTGCCAATAAACGTACCTATATGTGTAACGACACAACTAAGTTTACAGATGGGGAACAAAGATATTTCAAAAACAGGCATTCCTCTGTTTTCTGCTTAATGTCAAGATCAAGTTTGTGAACATATCACATTAATGGTCCTCAAGCGTTGTCAGCTTGCTACCAATTGCTCCTCTTTTGCTTCTGAATGTGTAGGAACAATTCTACTGCACTGGGGTGCGCAGTGGAGGGACAATTCTTTTCTAGGGGCATACACATCCTCCGCCCACTCCAAACCTAAAAACAAAACAAAAAACCCCCAAACAAACAAAAAATCCGAAAGTGCCGCCATGTGGGTGTGTATGAGGGGGCTCCGCATAGCGACACCTCCGACGCGGCAATTCGGCGATTTTAGGCTCGGCCGTCGAGTAAGTGGTAATCTCGGTGCTGTGCATGAAATGGATGAAAGGCCATCTTCCTAGCTAAGAGGTCGATGGAAACGCTCAACCGGCCTTCACTACCCAGATTCCCGCTGCGGCACCATTTTAGGGCCTTGGCCCAAGGCCGACTCCCCACCATATCCCTGTGCAGGGTCAAGCAGAGTCGCCGCACTTCTTGCAGAACCTTTGTTTTTTTCGCTCCTATTGTCTTCTCATCCCATTTTTTATTTGCCTTTCTTGTTTCAGACTTTGATTTATTATTGTTTTTTTTTTTTTTTTTGTTTTGTTTTTTAGGGATTGCCATTTACCCGAGACACAACCAGTCAGCATATAGTAGGCTTTGACGACATTCACCGCCGACTCTGCCACCCGCAAACCAGTGTTACTACTATTACTACTACTACTACTACTACTACATCACACCAAGAAACCCTTCAGCTCATCCAAGGAGTACAAAAGTAGTCTTTGGCTCACGAGTCCGGCAAAGGCACGGCATCTACTATCGGAGAGTCCAAGCTCCTTGAGGACTGTGTGGTTTAACATAGGCCACTTACCCTTCGTTCCCAGGAGCAAGCCGAATACCTTCACGTAACACACACTGACCTTCTGCGCAACCTGCTGACCCACCGGAGGTATTTGGCTACTTTTTCCTCAGCTACATACTCATATCAATATGTGCTTGCCCCTATTTGTAACAGACTGATGCTCTAGATTCGGGGAAAGTGTGCTATTAATTGGTGTTCACCTCTCTTGACTCAAGATGGCACTGTCACCACACGCTGTCACAGGAGAGAAAAGGAGAGCAGAGTGTTTCCTTGCAGGTCATTCAAGTGAATACAAAGGCCCAGCTCAGGCATTGCTCCACACTCTGCTCGCCTGGCAACACCTCCGTCTCAACAAGCATGAGAGGATTATTTGAAATGAAAATAAAGGGGGTGGTGGTGGTGGTGGGGGAGAGGGGTGGGAGTCCATTTTCTCAATAAGTAACAAAAGGAATTAAATTGTTTGAGAGCTTCATTTGATGATAGAGGCCCATCCTTGAGGGAGGGGGATAAGGGGGAGGGAGGCAAAGTTCCTTTGAACAGCACTCACCTGAGAGATGCTCATCCATTCCGCTTCCTCCCGTCATCCAAACAGTGGCAGTGCTTCGAGAACGGATGTTTCCAAGCTGCATGAGAAGAACGGTTTCATTTGAGATAAAAAGAACGCAGCGTTCAACCGCAGCGATGTCACTGATTAGCTTCATATTGCTGGAGGAATGAAAAAAAAAAACAATATAAAGCTGTGTGGGCTTATCTGATTTTTACTTATGCAATCAGGTCTGCCATGAGGCTTGGGCTGTAGGTCAACATGAGGTTAATTTTTGACCTGATCCTTGATAAGGAGGGCGTAAGGAGCCCCACAGAATTATCTTGAGGCGTTGGATGGATAGATATGATGGATGTAAAATTGCATGGACTTATCTGGTATTTCAAATGTACCTCCTGTAGGTGTCTGGTGTCATAGCTGCTTTTCTGATGTTTCTCACCAGCTATTCTGTGTCAAATTTGGATATTTTTTATTTGTGTCCAAAAATCAATGACCTGATTATTGATTTTAGGAAGTCGACATCTATTCCACCACCTGCTGTCACGAAAGGTGCCGATGTTGAGATGGTGGAGGAATACCAATATCGGGGTGTGATCCTCAACAGTAAACTGTGCTTGGAACCTCCTGTTGACGTCGCCTCCAAAATGTTTCATCAATGACTGTACTTTTGAAGGTAAATGCGATTTTTTTTCCAAGTTTCAGCTCAGATGAGGATTCTCTTTTACAGAAGTTGGATTGAATCGGTTTTATCCTACGCTATTGTTTGGAAATGGAAACTTGTCTGAAAAGAATCACCTCTGTAGCCTTGTTAAAACTGCTGTCAGCATGATGGCAGCAGGCCGGGCTAAACGGGTCCTCAGGAAGGTAAATGCTATTTTGTATAATTCGCTCATCCACTCCAAGAAAAGTTTCAGCTTTTGCCCTCAGGCTGTGTGTTTAGGGCTCCTCGGAGGAGGACAAAATGGCTTCAAGTTTCATTTATTCCAAGTGCAATTTATTTACTTTTCAGAAACTAGCTCTGATGTTGCTCATATATTTAACTTCTATTGCCGACTTTTTTTTAATCATTGTCTATTCATGGTATTCGCTTTGGACTGAACATGTGACGTTCCTGCTGCAACATTAATTTCAAGAAAAAGATTCTGATTCTGATCTTGATTCTGAATTCAGTGGCGCCAAACGCCGTTCCCTCAATTCAAGTGAATAGAAGAGATCACAACCAGCCGCGGCTTCCACTATGGGCTTCTTCTCCGCATCGCGCCAATGGAGCGCAGCACTGTCACATGCTGGCAGAGACAATGCACTTTCTTTGCACCACCGTGCACATTCTGTCAATGTTCTGGCCAATCAGATGGACTAAATACGTCACGCACATTCAATAAATATATTAGACTGTTGAATGTCAGCATGTGCAGTACATGTGTGATGACACGCGTTTTATGGGCGATAGAAAGACAAGCAGCAACGTCTCTGGTGTAAGTGCAAGCGCCAGCTGCCTGAGTAATAGTTCTCGTGTTCGTGGTCACTGGCGGCTCTACATTCAATTCACTTCACTTTCTGTCCATGATGTTGAACAGGAATACAAATTCAGCTGTCAAATAAATCATTGATAAAGTGTAAGGCACACACCATAGAACTAAAAGTGGAACATAATTGAATGTCAATGTAGTAATGTTAGGCTTCGCTAGAAATGAGCACAGGACCCACACGCAGACATAATGAACTCAGAACGGCTTTATTGCCAGGAAGTGGGACAGGCCTAGGTGGCAGGAACTGAAAGGGAGTCAAAATGACCAAGTCGAGGAGTACAGGAATGCTGCAGAGTAGTGACTTGGCAGGAGCGAGTACGGCAGGAAAGATCACTGACGAATTGGCAACGGGTCGCTGGTGTTGGGGGAAGAGCGGCCTCCTCTTCCCCGCGTGTTCGTTGAATTTCGGAGGAGGAGAATGTTGGTAATCCAAATAAAGGCTGGAGGCGATGAACAGTTACTTCAAAGGGTTTAATTTATTTTTCTGCAGTTTACGAATCGATTCGGGCTCCTGAGGGGTCCAGATTTGAATCAGGAAGCGTAAAAGACACACATTCCTGAGATTATATAGAGACAATATCATAATGAGAGGCGGGGAGGTACGCCTCTCATGCAAATCCCGGAAACAAAGAAAGTAAAATGTCATCTGACCCGGTGTGGCTGGAAGAAGTTGGGAGTGGTGAGGTGAGACCAGACCACCACAACCCACCATTTGGTAGTGATGTGCCCGACTGTGTCGAGGCTCCGATGCGTGTGCCGAGTAAACCGGAAGAAAATCTGAGAAGCGTGCTTCGAGGCATGTGTCGATTTCGCTTGTGGCCACGCCCGATGCCTCGGAACGCGCGTTGCTCCGCCCGAAGCTTCGTGAGACGGGATTCCGACATCACCGCCAACAAATAGTTTCGCGGGTGATTCGAAATAAAACGGCGCACCGGGACGACAATGAGCTGACAGGTGACACTGACTAGAGATAAGATCGGGCCGCCCGAGCCCGCGGGTCGGGTCTGGCTTCTCTCTCGCTGACTTTTTTTTTGTTCGTTACGAGGCCGTGAATAGTTTTGGCCACGAGAAGACCGGGGTTCGCCAAAAAAACAGAAGTGGCCTCATCACAACATGTACTGTACGAAACACTCGCAATGACAATTCAAAGAACTCCTTCATGTCTCTATGATCCAGCCGTCATTGTTCTTTGTCTCGCTGCTTATCTTCAAGTGCCGCACTCGATTTTTAAGGACGTACTGCTGCTGTGGTGAATGGCCCAATTTTCAACCCATCAAAATGATGGACAGCCTTAAATTTACCCCGTCCACTCTTAAAAAAAAAATCCGTCAATGATGGAAAATTGTCGGTTAATGTCCCCTCTGCAGAAACAGAAATACATGTTTAAAAGATGTAAATAATTATACAGACTTGTTTAACTTAGATTTCGTGACAAAAGACAGGCTTTAATTTGTTACCACAAATCACCCCTCCTCCTGCCGAGTCATCACAAATGAAATAGGAAATTTCGGGTTTGCTTCGGGCTCGGGCCTGTAAATCAAGATAATTGGTCGGGCTCAGGCCGGGTTGGGCTTAAATACCAGCAGGCCGGGGTCGGGCTGGATTTTTTTGGCCCGATTTTACCTCTACATCAAATCCATGGTATCATTTTAATCACTGTCTGTCATGACATTTATTTTCCACATGATGGCGCAGTAGCACAAATAAAGCCTCATGATGCTTCGGCCCAGGAACGAACCAATTGGATGTAAAGCCTCATTGCTTCATGAGGCTTCATTTTCCCATCACTACCATTTGGTGTGATGGCAGGAACACAGATACTTGAGATAACAGTTCCTCTTTTGATGTTAAACATGTCCGATGGAGGGGGGCCCTAAAAGTGGTGGGGGTCGAGGTGCACTAAAGGTGATCGTAAACACAGTGAGCAGGAAATACCTCCAACAACATTCTACATTCTTTGTTTCTTTCAAATCCAACTAACAGAGAGGAATAATACCTTAACATTGGTCAGGCTGGCTTTTACGCTGCAAGTGGCTGATGAGCTGAAGACTCGCAGGTGTGTAGGGGAGGCAGGTGCACCGATTAGGGAGGCGCCCAGCCCACACTGAAAAAGGTGACAAAACAAAAGGGAGGGCCGACACTGTGGACAAACAATGGATTCTAACAAGTAATAAATTAATGTATTTATTTATTTATTTTTTCACTCTTCACAAGCAGGAGTTTGAATAGAAGGGGGTGGTACAGTTCTCCAGTATATAATTTAGCTTTTTTTTTGTGAACCTCTTTTCTGGAATGTGTATAAGTCAGACAAATAATTAGTTTTATTTTCACAAGACGGGTTTGGATCTCTTGAATGATACTACTTTTTACAGTTAACAAAGCTCTTATGAAGGCCACCCTGGTTCTATTTATTTTCCATTACCTATGGTGAAAATAGTTTCAAATGACAATCAAATCGAATTGTGTTTGATTTAGCTGCTTTTAAAACTTCCATTTTGTGGTTAATATTGAACGTGGTGTCCCAACTGGTGTGATGAGTGCTCAGTGAGCAGCCTTCAATACACATATCCACCAGTATTCAGCATTCAAAGAGACTCTCGGGTTTCCTTGACAATTGACTCTCTCAACAACACAAAAGAGTCCTGCGAGACATTCTGCGAGACACACGCACAAACAGTGGTGGCTTCTTGAGGAAAAAAAGAAAACACTTTTCCTCCACATTGCGAGTGTAGCAGCATCCAGACAAGTAGGCTTAAATAATAATAATAAAGCTCGTGATAAGGTAAAAATATAGAGAAATGAACTGATTATGTGAACTTTTCCGAAGCGCCTCCATTTTTTTCCCCCGGACAATATGCTTGTCAGTAAATTTGACGTATGCTCGCAATTATTGCATTTGTTAAATTGCGCCACTATTCTTTTTACTCGACACGTTGCTCCGGGCCATCGACGTTATTGATTTAGAAATAACAATGTGGTGGCCGCCGCCTGAGCTCAATCCATACATATTTGCATGAGCTAATATGTCATTCCCTCTTTTTCATCCACAAGAAAATTGCATTTATATCAATGACATTACCACAAGGCACTGAGGTCAAGATGCAGCACATTAGTGCATTGGTTTGCATTAGGCACATACAGTACTTGATTAGCATACTTTTTTTTTTTTTTTTTGCAGTGCAGAATGAGCTGGATTGCATTACTTTCTCACTTACTTACTCAACGCACCCGAGGGACGTCTCGTCTCTTTGAGGGCGCTCATATTGTTTTATTAATGACAGACGATGTGACGTTTAATATTCAATGACATTTTTATTGAAAGAAAGAAAAGCCAACTGTGACAACTTGGAGAAATGTTTCTTTAGCTTTGTTTGAAATGGTCAATACACTTGAGGATAGGTAATCTCTTAGTTAGACATAATTCATTTATGTCAGATTGAAAGGTGTTGTGCTTTAAGAAGACACAATTGATAATTGAGGAGTATGTCTGTGTATCATTAATAAAGGAAGACGCTTCACAGCTTCAACGCTTTTATTTTAGCATATTGTAATATATTTATTCGTTATTTTCATTGTATCTGTATTTGTCGTCAAAATGTTCAACGGCAAAAACACTAAACGTGTAAAATGTGTAAAGGTTTATTCATAGTAATTTGCCCAAAAAGTGACATTAAAACGTCTATTGAAAACCACCATGTGAATTACTGTCATACTATATGCAACGATTTACACATTGCAGCAATTTTTTTTAACAAAAATGTAAAGCTTTCTCCTCAAATATTTAACATGGTCCAAACTTGCTAGCATGCATTACATAGGAAGGCACCAAAATAGAAGCAAAGGAAATGATCAATGACGCCCGCCTTTTAAGAAAGCCTTTAACATGCCCCAGGGCTCATTTAGTGTGACAAGCACGCCAAAACTCAGCTCTGGAAATAATTAAAGGCGGTCGGTCCACTTTCATCTCACGAGTGGTATGAAAGATGCAAGAAAGCAACGATTCAAGGCGAACAACAACACCCCCCTCAGACTCTCCCCAGCATGCGGGCGATCCACCAGTTGCACGGCATCACCACCTGGCAGACGACGTGGCCTCCCCGGTAGTAGTACGGCCACGGGTTGAAGCCACCGAGGGGCACGTGGTAGCGACGGCAGAAGCGGTAGCCGTGATGACAGTACTGGCAGCAGTAACCACGCTCGTCCAGGCGGTTGTCCAGCTCCAGACCCACACCTCTCTGTTGGAGGATGGACATGACATTGCGTCACCATCACCAATGCGGCATCTGGAGCTCAATTTTAAAATCTTTTTAGAGTGAAGTAAGAGTGGTGAGAAGTGGAAAAGGACAAGTACTTTGTTACTGTACTCAACACCTTCATTGGTAGCCCTTTTAGAGCATTTTGACTGATTTTTTCCGACAGAATACAGTCAAACCTCGGTTTTCGAACGTCTCGGTTCTCGCCCAATTCGGTTTTCAACCAAAAATTTTGAGTTTTTTTATGCCTCGGATGACGAACAAATTTCGGTTCTCGAACAAACTGAGCGCACTTGAATGCACCATTTGACTCCTCTCGCCTTCCTTACACGAGGAAGTGACGCTTCCTCGTGTTGCTTTCCATTGTGAGCAGACGTGTTCAGTAAACATTTTTATTTTAAAAAGAGTGTGGTTTCGGTTTTCGAACGGCCTTCTGGAACGGATTATGGACGAAAACCGAGGTTTGACTGTATTGTCATCTGTGACACTATAAGAACAGAAAAAAAGATTATTTTCTTTAATCAGAATAAAAGTTTGTTTCTCCCTTTTTTCCATACTTTAGTAATCAGCGCTACAGCATGGGTTGGTCTAATCAAAAAGACATTTCTGAACAATAAGTGAAGAAAGTGAGCTTTTGGTGGGAAGCAACGGTCAGCAGAACAATGGCTTTTTTGTGTTCACGAGAGCTCAAAATCAACAAACAATCACGACTTTTTTAGTAACTCCAGCGACACATTCTTTGCTTGTACCATACATCTGCATACTCTTGAGTGGAGCTTGCTGAAACATTTCATCTGTCTGTGCTTTCACACGCAATATGTTAATGGTCATCAGAGAGCTCCCTGCAGGGACCTCACAGCAGGCTAAGGTTATGATAGCGGCTCCTCAAGGTGTGAGCGCTCAAGGGAGAGGCGTATTTAGTGAACTTGGGCCTTTCATACGTCAGCAGAATATGTGTAAAGATCAATGAAAAGAATCGATACCCATGACGATGCAAGAATGTGACGAAATAGTGTTTGATTAAATCTCAGGGAAATAAAACATGATGCGATCCCTTTGACCTTTCCAGCATGGTCAGTGATGGCGGTGCTGCGCACACATACGCGCGCCAAGTGTCATTTCTCTCTTGTCCATCGCAGACACCTTCCATCAAAATGCTCGAACGTGCCTTAAAGCAGCAGAATGACACTATTTCATTCATCTCTGACCTCATAACTCCGCCGTAACGTCAGCCTTGCCTCCCTATATGGCATCCAAATGAGCACCCTCCCCCTGACCTTGACTTTGAGTATGCGTCACATTCCTCAAGCAATTAGCAGGCTAATGATGGCCTAACAAGGATTCATTCATTTGCTCTCGCTGGCTGCCTCTAAATTTATAGAGGGGCCAATTGGGAGTCCAAACGAAAGGTAAATTAGCTCGATTTAATGACCCCTGGCGTTGGTCATTGTGCTGGCTGATTCACGCGCTGGAAGACTCGCAGGGCCCGCACCTTGGATCAAGAGCAACACCTAATGGGCTTAACTCGACTGCCCTCGGTCCATGTTGCGCCACATTTCAATCTTTTTCAGTAAATGGCTCCTCTGAGACAATCAGGTCGTGTTGCTCGAAGCCGGGGCTGACTCAATTTCCAGGAAAAGCTGCATCAGATTTTTGGGGAAAAGTCAGCTTCAGTCAAGTGGTAACAAGACGACACATTGATCGCTCGCGGAGGAGACTCAGAGGTGCACACAAGTCAGTCTCATGCTAAACTGGACAAAGTCACAAAAACAAAACAAAAACAAACTGATTCTTATGACTCCACACATGAAGACCAAGACTCAAACCTTAACCTTCAGAACTGTGAGGAGGGTGTGCTCACCAACCATTGATCCACCATGCTGCCATATAAAAACATATAAAAAAAAAAAACATTCAAAAAAGAGAATGCAAACAAATAAACTGGTTTTATGAGGTGCAGTTACTGTAGTATTTGTGTGTTTGATGTGTACTTTCAAGGGGCTGAAAGAGGGACGTTTTTCAACAGGGGATGGGTGTGGAAGGGCCTTAAACTGCTCCACTCTAAATTTCAAGCTGGTACATAACTGTCACATGGCATCCGTTTTAAACATGACATCAGCTCAGTTTGTGAGTCCACTGGGGGAAAAGGCTGGATTTTGTCAAACCTATCTCGTTCTACTGCTATATAAAAGAACAGAAAAAGGCAGAATCAAACTTTTTTTTTTAACCTTGGCATATAATACACAGCCTGAAGATGACGATGCATGTTTATTAAGAGCAACTTTGTACTTTTTGACATGGTCTGATTTTGATCATTCACATTTAAAAGTTGATCCACATTTGAGGTTAGCTGGTGGGCATATCATCAGTCACAGTAGTGTACACAAATGTGGTTTTATTCGTGCGGTGATTGATAGTATTTTTTCATGACCAAATACTTGGAGGCTTCCGATGTGACCTCTGATAAATCGGGTAAAACTCTAAACTTACGAGGTCTGAAACACCACCGAGATGCTGCGACGGATGATATCTTGTTTAGGCGCGTTTGATTTATCACCACGACATGCAGAGGAAGGCGTCTAATGATTTATTGTTTCAGTCAAGTTTCAGGGTCATCAGCCTGCTGTCAACAATCTGTTATGGGAATAACAGCAAACCCCTCAATGGACCAATGATTATCTTATCTGCTTCTCACACAACAGTCGGACACTGCTAAGGAAAAATAGAGAAAATGTTTTATTCAAATGACGGCCTGCCAGAAAACAAATCAAATAAACAGCCAAAAGGCAGCATTGTACCTTAAAGACAATTAATCAGAGCTAGCCTCTTAAAATGGCCGGCACATATTAATCACTGCGGCTTTGAGTCGCCTCTTCTAGTGGGAACACTGCGGCGATAAGAATGGCTCACCTTGGGAAATCTGAGGCAGTCGCTCCCAAACAAGCAGCGTTAATGAAGAGTGAAAACCATGAGCTTTCTTTGCTCCGTGTGACTTGAGCTCACGTGTAAGCCTTCCCTAGTCATACACCTCCAAAAACTGCCAGCCATTTAATGAGAGGAAAGTATTTCCTGTGGGTTTTCGACAAATTTCATGGAGATACCTACTGCGAAAGTGAATGAAAGCAAGTCCGTTTCATTAAAGTAACACCGACGGACAGCAGAAGTTATTTCAAAGGACTTTATACATTCAGCAGGTCAAGAAAAAAGGGCAAAAAGTCCCTCAATAGAGGAATCGTTGAACAGAAAACAGGCTTTGTCTGTCTTTGCTTGTTTTGTGTGGAGCCGCAGACATAGGGTAGAGGGACAGAGCGTAGACAGAAAACAAGATAGAGGGGTTGAACGACCAGGGAGGGATGAGAAAACAATGGGCGCAATGACCACCCTATCAACAACACGAAGTCCCACAGCAACGAGAATAACGGTCTGTTCCCGTTACCACCTTACCCGACCGACTCAGCCACTTGTCGTATGCACGCCAAGTCAGTAATGAAAAGAGACACCACTGCCACCAAGCCGTCTTTTGAATACCCACGGTCAGCATAATATTGAATATGAATTGAGAATTTGATGATCTCCTCGATTTCCTCCTTGTCCTAAAATGATAAGAACCAAACTGCAGGACATAAAGTGATGGGACGATTGTTAGGGTTCATCTAAACAACACATTAAGGGACGAGAAATGAAACTGCGTCACATTCAATCTCGCATCAAAAACATGCGGGCTAATGTTCATGCCTATTTCCTGCTTTTGTGAAGCATTATGTCACAACGCCCGATCTTAGATCAGCGTCTCGCCAAGGTGGATGTAATTGAAGAAGGCGAAAGCTTTTCATCTGGCTAAACTCTCTAGCGATAAGCAGCTTTGGTGCTACTGTAAAGATTTCTACGAGTGCGTGCTGCACCGATGGATTTCAATCGTTACAGCTGACTTTCAGAACAAATCTAACCTGTAAATCATCGGTGCAGCCTAGTTTTCCAATTCAATGTCATCATCAGTAATCCTGTTTTTAACTCATTCAATCCCAGCCATTTTCACTGGAGCAACCCCCTCAATCCCAGCGTTTTACTGGATTTTGACTGATCTTGCAAGGCCCACAGAATATTTGGTTCTAATGCTATATAAACATGGACCCACCAAAATAAAGTTTGGACTCTCTTCTTTCAGCAGGAAAAAAATGTTTCTATCTTTTTCCATTCTTCAGCAATCGGCATTACAAAATGGCTAAATTTCATGAAAATGGCGATTCCTGGACAGAAAAAAACGGAGAAAAAGAGCTTTTTGTAAAAGCATGCATTTCAAGCATGTGAGGCACCACTGCCACCTACTGGTAGCTTTTTTACATGATTTACAATGCAAACGTCTTATTCTCATTCACAGATTGCACCAGACCCTCCTCCTCTCTATGACGCAAAAAAAAGACTTAGACGTACAAGTACGTCCTTGGTAGGCAGGGCCTAATTTTAAAAAGACGTAGAAGTACGTCTTGTGGAATGAAAGAGTTAAATGCGATCACATGCAGGTTCATTTGACAATGTGCACCTTTGGGAATGGTTATTGACGTAGATTGTGCGACGATAAATTAAGTTTGTTAGCTTGGAAAAAAATCTGGATTGTTTATAGAACTGTCAACAGAGTGAGTGGTACAGTAGTTCAGTCTACTGGACGATATTTTTGTGTTATCTATTGCCCTGGCTCACTCTCAATAAATGAAATGTGCTTAAATGATTTTGCATTATTTGTTTGTTTAAAGAGTTTAAAAAAATAAGTGCCATGATTGCTGTAAAAACATGCCTAGAGAGTATTTGACTGGATTTTTTACAGTGTTGCGAATTTCACTTATTGTGGGCGTGTCCTGAAACGAAGTTATAATGTCCTAGCATGAGGGCAAGACAGTTTCAGCCATTTATTGAACGGGACAAATAATCAAAGACACAAGTACAATATGAGAAAACTTGCAAGGGCGAGCTGCAGGCCTAAACTCAGACAAACTCGGCCAATCCGACTGCAGCCCCTGATGTCACTCACTCGGCCACGAATACTACAATACGTATGTATTTTTGTACAGCTTGGTGGTTTTCTTTTTTAAAACCGTGACAACAAATTCTGCAGTTTTTTTTTTTTTTGGCAGTGGGGGAGTTGTTGCCCATTTTGTGAGCATATCCTTGCGGTACAGGTCAATGACAGTGGCACCATCGCATCAGCCTCGTGTTGTGGAAGTTATTCCGTTTGGGCCACAGAGTGTGTGATGCACGTGCACCTGTGTGAAAGGTCATCGCCGTATATCTGACAGCCTGTCGCAAGGACCCAAATGGGTATTATACCTTACAAATGTGCTCTGGGTGGAGAAGCCGCACTCAAATGTTGACTTCTTTTGCCCATTAGAGTCTTGCACTGAGAAACCTTACCTGCAGCAGATCGTGCGGGATGTTGTTTTTCGGTGCTTTACCGTTGGATTGTGTGGACATCATTAACCTTATTATTTTAAAAAGACTTAAGTCGGATTTTGTTGGAAAAGGAAGGCATGCAATTACTGGCATTTGTTTTTCATTTGGATTGTTTTATATTTATGCCTTCAAGTGTTTTTCATACAAACATCTCCAGTAATTATGACTTTAATACTTCATTCACGTAGGTAAATTGGAGATTACGGCATGTTTCAATTATTATTATTAATTTTTTTTACAGCATATGAAAGGTTATTGTGTTCTGCTGTCTGATTCGCTAATGAAGAACCCGTTCTCAAATATAACTGAAAATGGCATGCCTGTTTCTTCGAATGTTCTCACGCCAGAAAAAAAAAAAAAAAACGCACCAACAACTACCCATAACTATTTTCTCCACAGGGAAAAAGCAGAATGGAGAAGCATGGTCAGAGGACTGTGAAGTACACCTGAGTCAGTATTATTCATTTTTCGATGTATCCAACCTCATAGATTAATTGTGAAAATTTAAATAGTTATTCCTAAAACTATCTTTTTTTGTTTTCAAGGAAAATATTTCTACCTGACTGAGCTGAAGCTGAAGAAGATGGATGGATGGATGGATGGATAGATGGATGGATATTTATATTTTTATTTCTTCAATAAATAATTAAGCCAGAAAACACGTTTTGATCTTTGCTTTCATTCAATAATAGAGTACTTTTTAAAAATAACTAGACAAAAATTTGAACTTTTAGAGCAGTGGTTCTTAACCTGGGTTCGATCGAACCCCAGGGGTTCGGTGAATCGGTCTCAGGGGTTCGACAGCGCCTCTGCCATGGAGGGTAAGACAAAACCGAACATGTTGGAAGCTTTGCATATTAATGGGGCAACACTTACAATGTTAAGACCATTCAAAATATTGTGTTTCGTTCTGGTACTATGATTATTGTGTATTTTACCCATGTTCACATAAATTTGGGCGACAATCGTTCGCGTTTCTTTTTTTTGTCCAAATAGTTGACCGAACGTTTCCACTCTCCGAGGTTACTGGAGAGGCAACCTTAAGACGTGAAGTGAATAAAAAAAAAATTGCGAGTTTTCAGAGAACGATTATTAAGGAACTTCAGGGGCTATGTGAGATTTTTAAAATAGATTTAAAAAGTAGCATCCATGCAAGAAAACAAAAGAGCTCGATCACAGCAGTTGTCAACCTGCCACCAAAAATGCCAAAGATGATCAGGGGAAACACAAGCCCAAGTCTCTCACTAAAACTCAGTTCAGTGCAACGCTGCAATATTCGGTGTTGGCAATGACTAATGAGTATTCTTTTTAATTATAAAATAGCTATTTTATTTTTACCAGTTTCTGCAAAGCACAATTGACATCTACCCAACAGTTAGAGATGCAGGACATAACACCAAATAGAACATTACTGTATGTATCCTCATATATTTGCTCCATAAAGTTGTTATATACTGTACTGGAGATTATTTGAAAGAGTCATCATGATTGATTTTGTGTAAGAAGTTATTTGATCCCCCAAAATGAAATGTCCCGCTGTAGTCCTCCCCCATCGACACCTATTGCTGCAGGTGAATTAATAAAGAGCCCTTTGGCACTGTTTGACCAAATATGGTTGTCCTTAACTTGTTCCTACAAGGCACATATTGTTCTCACAAATAAGCGTCAAGGAGTGTTGAGAAGTGTTTCTGGGACGGGCCTGAAAAATGTGACCATTAGAGCAAGTCCTGTTTCTGCCCATGTGTCACACTGCTCTGAAAAGACAGCGCCTCCGCTTTCGTGACCATTTGCGTGTAAGTGATAAATGTGGTGTGTTGCGTGTGTTCCGTAATTATGGTTTGTAGTGTGCTTTCCTTTATGTCAGTGCCCAAAATATTTTTCTCACACAGTCATGGATAATTAATCCTGCACTGCTGAGCGGTTTAGATGCGACGCAGGAAAATACGCCGTCAATCTTTCCCCCTTCATGTTGTACGCTTTGATAATTAAAGCGTTGTTGATCAATGTAACTTATCTGCGCAGTAGCGAGCGACCTTGAGCGTGCTCTTTGCGTCGTGCGTTGCTCTGCAAAGTGAGAAAAGGCACAAAGAGGCACTTTAGGCACAGTTTGCTGCCTTGGAGAGGCTGGATGTTTCTCTCAATTAATGGAGGGACATTAAGAGACTCTTCAAAGAACTGGCCTTGCTTAAACAGATACGTCGAGCAATTGCTGTGCCCTCTGGTGCACAAAGTCAGTTTTAACATCAATTAGTGAGCGATTTATATGCGGACAAAGTGGAGCCGGAGACGCAGCTAATTGAAGTGACTTGACTGTAACTTGCGGTAGGTTCCTCGGATGTCACAGCACACTTACGTAATCATTCACGGGAGGGTGATCCTCCACCTCGCGGGTGGAACGATGACCTTTCACCCCTGTGTCGGGAGCGTCCACATGCTCCACCTCCTCTTCCTCCGTCTCCGAATCTGAATCAGAAACACAAGTAAGATGCCCACGCAGTCGCAACGCTGTTTTGAACACTCAACTGTTGACAGAACTCCTTAATGACAAGCAATCAGCAGAAAGCCGCAAGAAGAGTTTTACGCCTCAAACAATAGAAGTGCTCTTGTGATGCTGCTATGTAAAAACAAAAACCCCAATATCCACATGAGTATCTGCAGTGATGGAACAGAACCCAAAAATGAATTTAATTCCTTTTTCACACTACGGTAATCCACATAAAAAAGTGTGCTACAAGGATTTGTGCATGTTTTATCTGTACAAATCCAATTTTGGAATAGCATGAAACAACATCACCAGCAAATTAAAGTGCATGTGCAAGTGAAACTTGACATACGTATACTGACACGTTAACTTGATGCGTTACTATTTTTGACAAAGGCAGCGAAATGATTAAGAATGGCACCCTATCTCATCTTGAAAGCACCCAAAGAGACCATCCATTCAAAATATAACATTCAGGAAATTAAAACATAAAAAATACAGGAAATATCAACATAAAAAAATATGACTATAGTAGAAACTCCTCAGTTGTGCCGTTAATGTTTGTCAGTGAATAATAACTTCCTCACTGAGATCATTACCTTTATTTTTTTCCAGAAAAGGGAGGCGTCTCACTGAGGGAAGTGCTAATTCATTCAAGTGGATAATACGCATGGTGACTAATTGGAAACGGCATCGATTACAAGGATGGCCACGATTTGAGGAAATAGTGTTTTTTGTTACCCCTTCACACGATCACAATGTCGAACATTACAATATATCATATTATAATCTGGGGAGCACCAGTGCGCATGAGGACTGGACACTGAATATTGCACTCCAGTTCAAGTCCGTCACCTTGCCTTTGCTCACTAAGAATAGGTCAGGCCAGCTAGCCTCAATTTGAAGTCATGTGAGGCGTCACGAGTGCTTCTGAGGGGAAACTTCAAATATAAAAGCAAGTACAACATTACTTGTTTTGGCTTGACTAGTCTGGCTACCCGCTAACAGCTACACTCACGGGGAAATGATGGCCCAATGCGTTTGTAGGAGGCCCAGCGGCAAGACAATTATCTCTGCGTTGCGGAGCTGCAACTTGCAATTTCGAGTCTCCGTTAAAATATGTCCTTATGTGAAAGCAATCCGTGGTGCAGAAACAGGATGGAGACCAACGGGCAGTCATAGAGAAGTGTGCTAAGTAAGCCATCTGATTACAGGGTCCCATACTGCAAGTCAGAGGTGGGCAATTCATTTTTCAAATGGGTCATGCTACTCAACTGTGCTAAATATTGATTTAATATCTTTTATAAAACTGTATATTCTGTTGTTTTAAGAAGCTGTCATTGTGTAGCACTGCTATGTCCATCCATTTTCTAACCCGCTTATCCTCACCAGGGTTGCGGGCATGCTTGAGCCTATCCGAGCTGACCGGGCAGAAGGCCAGCTCCACTCTGAACTGGTTGCCAGACAATCGCAGGTGCACATAGACAAAAAACCATTCACACTCGCAATCACACCTGGGACAATTCAGAGTGCTCCATTAACCTGCCACACATGTTTTTTGGAATGTGGGAGGAAACTGGAGTCCCCGGAGAAATCCCATGCAGGCACGGGGAGAACATGCAGACACCACACGGGAAGGCCAGAGCCGGAATCGAACTCTGCATCGCTACACAGTGAGGCGAACGTGCTAATGAATTTACCACCATGCTGACCTGCACTGTTATATGTAGTGGTAAAATAAAATTAAAAAAATAGTATTTGTATATATGTGTGTATATGTACCGTGTGTATATATGTGTGTGTGTGTATATATATATATATATATATATATA
>NW_017805461.1:50636-68601 GCF_001891065.2 Hippocampus comes | reverse complement strand
ATATATATATGTATATATATATATATATATATATATATATATATAGATATATTTTACAATTAAATGACATCTACACATGATAATGAGAAACCTTGCCCAAAATGTGGCGTAGGTAGATTTAAGCTTAGAAGCCCCCTCACCGTCCTTCCCCAATGCCTTACCACTCATTGGGGAGGGATGTATCCAATGGATGGGCAGTTCCTGGCAGAATTCCCAGATCTTGGACTGGAAAAGGAATGCCAGGTCAACAATGGGCTCCTCGGCGGGAACCCACACTTGGGATTCCTCCATTTTGGTATCCATGGCATCCACCTGTTGGCACACAACCACCCACAACCCTCGTGAGCCAAACAGCAGCATCAGCCTGATTATTTTAATCTATCATCTCTGTGAGACGAGGGCACTGGCTCCCTGACTTCTGTTGCCTGACCCCCTCCACCTCCACCTCCACCTCCACCTCCTCCTCCTCCCTCCATCAAGCCTGCAGCATGCTCTTTCTATTTCACATCATTGAAATTCAGACAGTGATGATTTGACTTTCAAATGACTTTGCAAGTGATCTTCATTACCGCGCATGCGGCGGCAGTATCGTTTAATGTGACAGACACAATAAAGCCTAGCATTCTCCTCCTCCTCCTCCTCATCTTCTCCTCCCTGCTGCATCACGATGCATCGCTTGCCATCCAAGCGCTATCAGTGAGCTTAATTTGTTGATCCTGTAGTTCATGAGCTGTAAAGTAAACTATTATTGCTTAATGATCGCGACGACATGTCAGCATTGTTTAATAGAGACATATGACAGGCACTGGCTAATGCTCTCTGCTAATACAGTACACATCTTTATTTTCATGTTGATGTAAATAAACACACAGAGTTCCAAGTCCCTCTTTAATTAGCCAGCCAGAAGAACAGTTCACTTGACAAATGTTTTTAGAAGGTGATTTTCCCTCAGTTTAAAACTTAATTGCACACTCGTTAGACTTGGATCCTGAGGCTATCGTTGGCGCAGGACTCATTCATATGGGACCGTGCACCTTGTATCCACGTTTGCCCCTGTCAGTCCTTGTTAAAAATAGACCAGTTTGAGACCTTCTGGTACCAAAAAGCTCAGAACTTCGCATATCAGGGAAGTGACACGCTTTATTTTCTCAGCCTAAATTAGTAGGTAGCAGTGGTGTATCGTCAAAGATGAAGTGATTCTATTTTGAAGGGAAAAAAAAAAATCATCATTTCAGTCGTAATGTCCCTTACTCTCCTTGCCTTGTGCCCCTCCTTTGGCTGTGAGTGATGTTCACATTATACAGTGATGTGCAATGTGTCCCACAAACCCGATGTCGCTGATATATTACATGCAGACTACTGTAGACACACCATAAACACTGTCTTATTCCACCTTTTTATTGCCTCTCTGTCTTGTAAGGTACCGATATCTTTAATATGTTGCCATCTGAGGTAGCGTCACGGCCATTACACAGATGGAAGCCTGCAAACGTGTATGACGGTGGCCTGATTTTATTTTCTAATTGTATGTAAGACGTTCGCGTTTTAGGATACATGGTAAAATTATATGCGGAGTTACTTTTTGATTAGCACCTAGTTAGTCAGAACTAACCATCCATCCATTTTCTATACTGTGAGCTTGAGTGTATTCCAGCTGACTTTAAGTGGGAGCCGTGGTATATACTGGACTGGTCGCCAGTCAATTGCAAGGCAAATACAGGCAAACAATCAGACACACTTGCATTCACGCCTATGGACAATTTAAAGTACTCCATTTAATTTTCATAAATCCTGTGCAGCACATGGAATCTTTTGGTATGGAGGGTTATGGTAAAACCCATCCATCCATCCATCCATTTTCTACCTCTTATCCAGGGTCGGGTTGTGGGGGCAGCAGCTTTAGCCGGGAAGCCCAGACTTCCCTCTCCCCAGCCACTTCTTCCAGCTCTTCCCGGGGAATCCCGAGGCGTTCCCAGACCAGCTGGGTGACATACATAGTCTCTCCAGCGTGTCCTGGGTCATCCCCGGGGGCCTCCTGCCGGTGGGACATGCCGGGAACACCTCACCAGGGAGGTGTCCAGGAGGCATCCTAATCAGATGCCCGAGCCACCTCTCGATGTGGAGGAGAAGCGGCTCGACTCTGAGCCCCTCCCGGATGACCGAGCTTTTCACCTTATCTATAAGGGAGAGCCCGGACACCCTGCGGAGAAAACCCATTTCGGCCGCTTGTATCCGGGATGTCGTTCTTTCAGTCGCGGCTCATAGCTCGTGACCATAGGTGAGGGTTGGAACGTATATCGACCGGTAAATTGAGAGCTTGGCCTTTTGGCTCAGCTCCTTGTCCGCAATGGTTATACCCGATGTTGTAATTTTGCAGACGAGCGGAGGCCGGTGGAAGTGCAAGAGGGAGGGTTGCGGCAACTGTGGGAGCGGTCGCAGCCGACTTCTTTCTTCCCCATTTAAAGCGGCCCAAAGTCTTAAATGAATCTAAGGTGCAAGTTTCTGGGATGTGAGAGGAAACTCACACAAGGGTTGAAAAATTGGGAGAAAATGCAAGGCTTAAAGGGAGAAAGTGCTTTGAGGCACATATACGACCACTAGATTACTGTGCTGCTCCGGTACCAACCAGTGTTTGCTTTCTCAAGATGAACTTGCAATAGATCCAGTGTTGTGAGTTGGCTAAATATGCCGAAGTACTGGATGTGTGCTGGATTATGGTTATGGGTTGTTGTTTAAAATCACCCGTGGACTGGCAACCCACCATATGCGCCTTGCTGCGCCGTTAAGTCGGTCAGTTCTCTGAAATTAATGTCAGAGCTGAGGAGCATTAGCAGCCCACCACTCTAATTGGACCTCTTAACCGCTCAAGCTGAGTATAAAGTAAATGGAGGTCACGGCACGTGGCTCGCAACATGACTTGGTTTTCACAGTTGAGAAACGACTGCAATAACTTGTAAGGAGGAGGTGGGTGTGGAGCTGCACCTGGGAGGGAAGTGCGTGGAAAGGTCAGCCTTTTAGCATGGGGCAGAGATTTCTAAATGCGAGTTGACAAGAACAAATTCAACATGATTACTATCTTTGGTTTATACATACTTCTCCAAAGCCCCTCCATTTGACTATTGACTAATCAGGTGTTTTTACACAAGCAACTTTATTGTTATTATTTTTTAATCAACTATTGGGCCTAAGAAATAATGATGATTTGTTTTATGTATACTCCCTGCGCATGTACGACATTCCGCCTACAGTGCCGTGGACTTAATTATGCGCCCCTTCTACTGTACTGTAATGAATTTACCCTCGCCTTCTGCTGAGAGCCAACCGGGGAAACATTGGCCATGAAACATTGTTTAAAGTGTTGTTATGTTTGCCAGAGATCAACAAATGTTTTATCATGGCACCCAGGAGCTTTACTGCACATATCTGTTTTTTTATGCGCTGTGCCAAGCCATGAATTTTAGTTGACACGTTTACAGTATATTGGCAACTCTTGCCACTATCGCTCTATGGCTGTAATAATGGCATTTCAACTCTGCACTATCAAATCCATGAAGCTACCATCATAACATTCATGAATCATGCTTCAGACATGCTTTTCTGATCCTGACTGTTTGACACCTTACGGACCATATTAGCGACAAGGTCACTGGAAAGTAAATCAGGTCCTTCAGACATTGCGGTATACAGTAATCCCTCACTCTAACATGGTTAATCTTTCACGCATTTTTTTTTTACAGTGCATATTGTTTTGCATCCTGATTGGTTGACAGTCTCCGCGCCGCATCGATGTACAGTTTGTCAATTTTTTTCCATGACAAAACTCACAATGTCGGTGAAATGTTTGGTCCAGTATTTCTTAAAACTGTCTGTTGTTTGGAAGAAAACATTCAGATTTGTGTTTATTTTGAAATGGTTGGGCCTGAAAAAAGGTTTAATCTTTGATTTCATTCAACACAGCATTGTATTGTGTACCTAATACAATAATAATAATTGTAGAAAATAAAGAGGACTACTTCATGGATTTCACGTATCATGGGTACTTTTTGGAACACAACCGCCGCGGTAAACAAAGGATTACTGTAGTAAACCACCAAATGAAAAGGTTCATATGCTGTATTTAGTATATATATATTATTCTTAATACATTAACAATACATAAGAATACTGCACAGAACCGCCTGTGGGTTGTATGTAAAGTGCTTGACAACAAATTGAGATTTTAAGATAAGATAAGAAAACCTTTATTTGTCTCACAATGGAGAAATTTGCAATCTACAGCTGCAAAATTTGGAGGGAAGAAAGTCGAAAAAAAACCATCAAATATTTGCATGCACAAATTAAAAAAAAAAGAACTGTACAGAGTACAGAATACAATGTAAAATATAAAATATAAGATATAAGCAGATAAGCAACTGCATATATGCTGCATAAGGTGGCTGTGCTATTTACAATGTGAGTGAGGGGGTGAGTCCAGATTTTCACGTGTGTGTATTCAGCAGCCTGACAGCAGTCATTTATTAATTTATTATGAAACTTCTGATAGGTCTGAGTATCGTAGCCACCTAGGCTTCGGCCCAGGTAAACCCGTTGGTAAAGGTGGGCCTAAGTATATGAAGTGAGCACTTGAATGAAGTTAAATATCTTTAAATGTAAAACTGTATTTGTGACATCATCCATCCATACATCTTTGATCCATCTGGAGTTGATGCCAGCTGACTTTGAGAGAAAGGCAGGTTATACCCTGACTGGTAGCCAGCCTATTTTATATGATATAATCACATTTATTACATTAACTATTGCAGTTCGATATTAATTTCAATTACAGTACTTACAAGATACATTTGCATTTTTATTTTTGTTGAAAAAAAATTAAGAGTGCATTTGAGTGTTGTTTTTAATTTTTCCCTTTTTACAACTCTACGAAATGTTGGACTGCCCTTCCTATCTTTCATTGTAATACAGTATTGTGCATTCTAAACAACATACTCCAGGCTCTTAAACGGAGCTACTAATAAAAAGAAAACACACACATTTTTCACAATACAATATTAATGTGAGCAAGTTTTAGCAATTTTCTCCTGACCAGAACAGCAAAGAGGACAAATGAGCAGTTTAAGGTGCTGCTAGGCTAGTCGATGTAGCAGCTGCCCGACCAGAGTTGTGTTGTAAATCAGTGCGAGCAGGTGCACACTGTTCGCCACTTAGTTACCTCTCACAGTCCCAATAGCTTACTGCTTTGTCCGCCGACCTGTCACAAACCATAACAGAACAATCTGGACAAAGAAATAGTTCTGGCAGAAGCAGGGTTGTTCCACCACATCATTTCCCTGCAAACTTTCAGTTTGGGCATCCTGGGGTTCCCAGATAGCCTCAGTACCTGGATCTTATATCAGGAATGCATTTTAATATAACTTATTTATCGTTCGTATACCACTACATCATCAGCCACTCGCATTTCCAACATGTCGCCTCTTGTTGTAATGGATTACTTCTACTTCTTTACTATATCTACTTCTTCTACTTCTATATACATATTTTATCATCACACACTTTTCTCTGGTGAAGTCGTGCTCCAATCTGATTTCTCGACACATTCTAAGTAAGGAGCAGTCGCTACTCTTGCATGACTTCGGTGTATTGGCTTGCTATTCACTGATGTTCGCAGTCATGTGAGTGGGAGGTTCTCGAATGCCCAGCGAGCGTTGGTCATCCATATTAAGTGACTGTTAAATGGAGCAAGCAGCATTCGTTGACAACCAAGGCAGCGAGGGAGGCAGAAGGCAACTTGTGTGTCAGTCTGGGGGAAGTGAAATGAAGCTCAGGGATTACTCCCTCAGACGCAACATGGCTGAGGCAAATTGAAAAGGGAGGGCTGGGGGAAACTCTGGCAAACAATTCATGTTTGTCACCTGGCGGTGCCCTCGTATAGGCTGGATTTTGTTATCAGTCGCCTGCAGTTTCTCCATCATTTTCCCATTGTTTTTCGGTGCGCCTCTGAAGCCCACCGTGGTTGCTCTGAGCGCTGAAAGCCCGCGGCTGGGTTGAGCGAGGAGCCACAAGTGCTTGGCTTTAACCCCTGTGAGCTTCATGTGTTCCACCACTTGAGAAGGAACTTGCGCTCAGCTTCGGCAGGTCAAACGTGGGAGGATTCTCACAGAGGACGGTTCAGTGGCTTCTGTCTATTGTTGGTGAGGTCAGGCCAAGGTCACTGTATACTTTCTAAAGACAGCCCCCATGATAATGTTTACTGCAGCTCTCCTGTGCCGTAAAGGGTTAAGCTGGAAAAAGAAACCCTTCGCAGCAGCAGCACACAGAGGCATGGAAGTTGACTGATTGAAAAAAAAAAAAAACTTTCTATAAAAGGGATTGAACTTGCCTGTACACTGAAAAACAAATCCTTTGAACTTACCTAATTAAAACATGTACAATAAATTGGTTGCACGTGATTAAAATCTGGTATGCGTGGTATATTATTTCATTATTTATGAGGAGAAGAGCGGAAAATTCGGTCAGTTTACACAGGGATGGCGACACACCGTGGCTAGGGGGCGCTATAGCCCCGTCAGAATCTCGGTCGCCCCAATTAAGGCCCTCAAACATTTTATTTGACATTTCATATTCTAAAATATATTCCTGAATTGTTTTCTCAGCCCCACTATTTACCGATCAAATCCTCCTTTAGCCTCAGGGGAGAAAAACTCTGGTAGTCGTCGAGTTTACTGCATTTTAATCGTGTGCAACCAGTGTGCATGGTCAACTTAAGCACTTTTTTTTCAGTGTAACAATTTCCGTTGATGAAGTAACAAGGGTCAAGTTTAACCATTTAAGAAAGAGGTATCACACTCATTTTCTTCAAGGGCCACATTGCAGTTATAGTTTCCTCCGGATGGCTGTTATGACTGTGAAACCATATAAATGTTTCATTTTTGACATTTACATCAGTACACAACAAATTGAAGGATCCTCAGTTTTGAAATCGGAAGTCAAGAATAATTCAACTTTTGTTTAAGTTACTGTAATGTAACAAGAAAATGGTTGCAACCTCAACCTTACCTGTTATATATGACAGTCTGAAATGTTATCCGGATTTTAGCAAGCATCATGGTCGTTGGCATTCTTGATTTGCTTTCGCGGGCCACATAAAATGATGTACGAGGCCAGAACTATTCCATCCATCCATCCATTTTCTGATCCGCTTATCCTCACAAGGGTCGCGGGCGTGATGGATTCCACTGAACATAGACCAAAATTGTCCTCATAACAGTCCCACTAACAGCGACAAATATCTCGCCCCACACACTTGGCTTTGGATGATTTTATCAATTACACTACAGAGTATTTAAAAAAAAAGGCATAAATTGTGTGGACATATGGTGATGGCCCAGCAATTAATATCTGTAAACACGGATTTTGCATGGAGATGAGAGGAAACCAAATGCGTTTGGTTATTTGGTTGCAGCTTGTGTTCTTAGTTTAAAAAAACCTGAGACTTAAGTTTTGCTTGCACTGACATTTGGCTGACTGTGTTTTTGAATGGAGTATCTTTGCTGCATGTTTGCCAGCTTCTTCTTCTCAGCTACAAGGTAAAATGGAAATGAGCACATGGATGTGGATTTTCTCATTGAACATGCTGCCCACTCAGTGAATTGCACTGTGACACAGAAAAAAGGGGGATTTTGATTGATTGAATTCCTTCCATTTCTTTCACAGAGTTCACCATACAGCTATCTCACACCCAGAAAAGTCAAATGAATCCCTATAAACTTTGAGTGGAGACTCGCGAAAAGAAAACGTCTTTTACAAAGAAAAAAAATAACTAGCATATTACTGTCATCCCTCTCAGTCAAACCCCAAACCCCCTTTAAGCTATCTGAGTGGAGCCTTTGGAGGACAGGATTAAAAATTAATATTGGCTCAGGATTGACAGCAAACACCATTTGATGTGAGCCACAAAGAGGCTGTGGGGTTGTGGGCAATTGACAAAGTACCACCGGCATCACAAATCCCAGTAAGAGGGACGAGATGGGATGGACAGGTTGAGGATCTGTGAGGCGCCCACAGTGGTCCATCGCCCTTCAACATGCATGGAAACTTTCTGCAAAACTATGCGGGACGCATACCGCTAGGTCGCCTTCCTCGGCTTCCACCTCTGCTGCTGTGGGCAGTGTCCTGGTTTGGCTCCTGATGTAGCACCTCTGATGTTCGGCAAAGCGGATCCCGGTGAGTCCCTTTGAAAAGAAGGAAGGGGGGAAAAAAAGCGTGCTCAGAAATTCAGAGATAACTTTCGTTCATTAACTGCCTGTGATGCGCATGTGCCGTTAGCACCCGGGTAGTTGTACTGTATTGCAAGGTGTCAATTTGAAAGGAGAATCAAAGCCGGAGGAATTCACATGAAATGCTTTCCTATGAATCTTATATTTTTTGTTTTTGTGGCACGTTATGAAACTGTTATCGTGTTCCCCTGTGCAACGGGGCACTCTAAAGAGCAAGAGATTGAAAAACATATTGGTGTGCCTTTGTTTGTTTTCTCAAGAATATCAAGTGTTTATAACAACAATAATACTATAGCAATCATATAATGTGTAACATAGCATTATGGTTGGTTCTATTTATGAATTAAGGGCAGTCATCAAGGTCACTTTAGATCAGCAACGTGGATTTTTTTTTCTGCATAGCTATAAATGAGAACGCACGGTAAAACGTTTTTACATAGTAAACTTAAAAGCAAAAAATGAAAATATCTCAAAAATCTGATGCGCAAAAAAAAAAAAAAAAAAGTGAAGCTATTTTTCAAATCAGCGTGAAATATATGGTTTGGGACACAAGGCGATCTCTGTTTAGAATCTCCTGTTGACCAGTGTAATGTGTTGTTCCGACAGACTCTGAAAGAGACTTTTATTTGAAAATATATTTATTGTCGTGGCGGTCATAGAACTTGACAGCATCAAGTTGAGAGAAATTGATGTCATGTTTTTCCCCCCCTCCTTTAGTTAAAAAAAAAAAAAAAAAATGGAGTCTCATTTGCGAGCTAACGTACTGTATATTTGCAGATTGACCCCAGTTCATTTTACTGGTACTAAAGAATTGATGAAACATGAATGTGCACAATAAGTTGCCCCCCCCCCCCCTATTGATTTAATTACTGTAACAAATATATAGTATTCAGAAAATGCGTTCTGGACATTCTACTGCCTGTAATGCTTTTTAAATCAATTTCCAGGCCTTCACTTTAGCAAAATCCATTTAAGGACTTTTTATGCTTTTTAATCACCTGCACAAACCCTGTGTACTACAGTAGGCCCTTGCTCCTCCATTTTTTTTTTTTTTTTTGCAGCAGCATGTTATGCAATCGCAGACCATTGACCAATGTAGCAGGGCTTCTGCTTTTAAGTGGAACAAGAGATAAATGACACGGGCGCTCTGCTGTGGCTGTACAACACTTCATAGCGTTTACGCCAGAGAGTTGAGTGACATGCTTGGAGAAAGAAGTGTTTTCTGCAGAGTGCCCCCATTGAATTAGCCAGTCACAGGTTGCTCTCGCCTCCTTAATCTGTGCAGTCAAGCGTGGAAGTCACTTTCTTCAGCCGGAGCAGTGATTCTCCACCGGGCGCTCTGTTCATCCTGATACGCCGAGCCTCAATGGGCACGAGTGAAAGAGAGAGATATTTTAATTCGCTCCACACTATTGTATGTTAATCTAACATATTCAGCCGAGACAGCGTCTGAAACACGTGCAACAAGATCAGATTTTATCCAATTTATTTCCTGCAGAGAGCTGCTCATTCATCACACTGTATTAGAACAGACAGCAGGATCTACATCTGCCACCGAATGGCACGGGCTGAAAATTGTTTGAGTGGTGCCATGAAAACGAGCCTGATTCTCTCTAAATTTAATTGCGGCAACCCGCCGATTGCTGTGACATCTCCTTTTCAATCAGTTATTTTGACCGTGTGGCCGCTGGGTCTGCATTGTGGATTTATTTGGCAAGGTGCCATCTCCTAGAAAACAGACAGAAGCCGCACATGACATGATACAATGTGAAGCCCGTTGTAATGTACCGGCTGTAATTTCATCTGCGTTGGGACAATAATAGTCTCAAGAACAGAAGCATGATGTTTATGCCTGGCTTTATTGTGATGAGTCTTTGTTTAATTTGGATTCGCCGTATCGGGGGTGGGGCGGGGGGTGTAGCGGGCGGGAAAGCAAAGGGCAATGTTGTGATGAGATACAATGATTACTGGGCTTGGCCAACCAGAAAATGAAGAAAGACACATTAACACACGAATGAGAAATGGAAAAGCGATGTCATTTTGAGAGATGACGCTCGGAAAGCGGGGAAAAGCAGTCCACTTGGTGTATCCATTTGAGAGATGCTCATCTGCGTCTATTCAAAAAGATGGAGGACATAACAGCATGCATCATTCAGCTCCTGTGAAGAAAGATCTCATGAAATATCAGCGAGTCTCGCACAGCCTCATTCTAAAAAAGTTACACTGCAGTAATTTGTATAATTCTTTTCAACCTATATTCAGTTCAACATTTGGGGAAGAAAAAAAAAAACAGTAAAAAAAAGGAGGTGCCACTCTGTTAATTCACACTATACTTCACCTCATTATCTAATTGGTTGTGTACCCTTGAGCAGCGCATGTACATTCACCACAAAAAAATATAATAACAATACAGTAATCCCTCATTTATCGCAGTTAATGGGGACCAAAACCTACCGCGATAAACGAAAATCCGCGAAGTAGCGACCAATAAACATATACAGGTAAAAAAAAAAAAAAAAAAAAAAAAATTTATATATATATATATATATATATATATATAGACAGGGCTTGGTCCCCATCCAGTGGTACATTAAAACTTCATCATGCTCAAATTATCCATGAGTGCAGTGAGAGTCAACTGGCTCAATGCCACATCATCTTTGTCTGGCGCTGCCCTACAAACACTGGATGCTCCATTAGGACGGGCTGGAGTCACTCAGTCTATCGTTTTTATGGACGATAGGCGTGTACCCGGCAGTATTAATGGTGCCGTCACAGATGCGTGAGTCAGCGCATCGATGCTGCGGGCGCCAACGCAAACCCTCGTAGAGCAAATGCTGACTTCTCAACCGAGTGGAGGAGCAATCCGGATGTGGCTTTTCCTCCTAGGCCCGGAGGACACGCCAGCCGTGAAGCGGGGAAACAATCTGAGACCATCAGAGCGCAGCACACATCTTCTGAACTCAACTGCACTTCGAATGTCACTTCTTGTGTGCTTCTCTGCACAGCAGACATGAATGTCACATGGTTTAAAGGTCACATGTTCAGTGTTGTTGTTTTTAACTCCCTCTGGGGAGATGTTTTCCTCCTAATTTTACATTTGATGCTGTTGTTGGACAGTCTTTCCCAAACTGGTGAAGGTTGAACCTCTCCATGACGCACTTGAAAAATTTCCCGCTGGGTTTCAGTTACATGGGAGATGTTGACAATCTTTGGACATCTTCTATTCATGATCAGGATGTATCATATTAGGGAAAAAAAAAAATCTCATTACGAACCAAACTGTAATCGTCAGCCTGGCAGTCTGTCGTGTTATTTTAACCGTGGCGTGGTTCTGTCATCACTTCTGTCAGTAAATTTTACCGGTCTGCTATTCTGCCACTCATCAGTTCAGAACCGCGTTATTGATGAAAATTCCAAGTACCTTACACTCTATATCAGTGTATCTACATGGCCAAAGAGCTTTACATGTGGTGTTGTGTCACACAACTATCATGACAAAATTCTTGTAAGCGCTCCCTTGTCGGACACACATTTTGGTGACAAAGATTGAGTTTCACTTGGTGCTGATGTTCTGGTCTGGCACGGTGTGTTTATTGACATGCACCTGGTACATCTGATCATTTGGAAGCAGAAATTGGCCTTATACGCTTGCCGGAAGCACATCTAAGTCTGCTGCAGTCAGTCGACCAGTGGTCTAACACGATTTGGGTGAATTTGATCGGAGCACAGGCAGACTTGTGTTTTCTGCTGCCCCACAGGCCAAGCACAGTCACGCATGTGTTGTTGCATCTTTTCTTCGAAGAAATGTCTCCATGCGAGGTGTGAGTATGACACATTTAAAGGGAATGAGAAGAAGCAACGCTTTGACTGGTGAATCAGGTTGGCCGTGTTCATACCCAGAGCGGCACAAACCACCTTTTTTTTTTCTTTCTTTTTTTAATGCACTGGCTTGTTTGTGTCTGCGACGGAACCCTGATGCCACTTAAGTCTACTCTGCAATGAAATCGACAGTTTTTTTTTTTTTTTTTTTTTAAATGATGTGGTGTGCACCTTTCAGTCATACTTTTTCTCACAGTGACAGTCTTAGGTGTGCGTACCAGCTACAAATTAAAATTGCAGCATTCTTTTTGTCCTGTCCTTGTCACGAATTTACAGTAAGTTTCAATGCAGCTTTGCAAGACGGTTTCAAGAATTAGGATGCTGCTTCTTTGCTCTCAGGATGTGTTTTTCATCTCTACTATTTTTGTGTCATGAATTGCTTTGGAAGATAAGCAGCTGAAAATCATGTGCAGCTCAGAGTTCTGGTGGCAAAAAGCCCAAAATGCCCTCGGGCTTAATGGAGACCGTGTCTGGACTGGCCAAGTGTGGTCCTTTTCAATGACAAGCAACAGCCCCCTTTTTCTTTTTGTTAGGAATCAATTTTACCATCAGCACACAGCTGCCTCTCAGTGTGTTTTATTCCACCTCCTTCCCATTCTTCTTTCTTCCACTCAGAATAAGGTTTGAATTACTGTGCTTACTAGCTTGTTACTTAGTCTTTCATGGAAGAGCAGCGAGTCTCCTCAGGGGATTTGCTTTACCAGCGTGAAGTGGAACAAGCAACAGGCTTTTGTTTGTGTGTGTGTGTGTGTGTGTGTGTGTGTGTGTGTGTGTGTGTGTGTGTGTGTTTGTGTGTGTGTGTGTGTGTCAGGTTGGTGAGAGAACAAAGAAAGCGGAAAGATAAAGAAATGGGGAAGGAGAAGTCGTGTTACCATTCTGCTGGCCACTGTAGCCAACGACAAGTAAATATGTTTGTTTTGATTCGAATTGAAGATTTATCTATAAACATTTCACGATAAATGATTAATGATGTAAGAATAATGGGTCTTACCAGAAAGTTGAGCATGAGGCTTCCTTGTCTGGAGTACTGCTTCTGCAGCCTCCTGCACACTCGGGCAGGATTTTGAAATGAAAGGTAAGCTAATGAGTTTTGCTGGAGACAAAATTACGACTGCAAAAGCTGCTGCGTGGAACAAATGGAGATGGGCTTCTTTATGGTGTTTGTACCACAAACAACCTGCTACCTTAGAATTAGTCTTTTAGGAAAGAACAAACCCTCTCTTGGGGCTGTTGTGAGTGCCTTTAAACAGTAAATCCGCTCTTCTAATGACTGTGTGTTTAGGCGGTCATTACCAGAATTTGTGGCCATTCTCTCATTCATTATCTGCACCAATTATCCTGTTTGGAGGGAGCTGAAGGCATTTCTAGCAGAGAGAAGGGACACGCCCTGGCCGGGGCAGACAGCAAATCACGTTAATTTTTACACGGGCACTCACACCTGACCTGCATCTTGTTGGTGGGGTATTGCAAAGTGTTTCATTTGGCCTTCAGATCTACTGCCCTACATTTGTAGTATTTTAAGTTGTTGTCCCGCTAAGTCCCAGTCTGTACTCTTTCTTTCCTCTTTGTCATCATCCCGATTTTCTTCTTCATGTTAACATACTCTTCTGGGTGTAGTGGCATCAAGTGAAAGAACAGAACAAAACACACTTGGAAGATATTTTAGTGTCATTCACGATGGCATTTTAACCTCTGCAGTTTTTTACAACTATGTCCGGCTATTGTTTCCAAATTGTAAGACTTATCAAACATAGAACTCTGGAGGCTCTACTGTACTGTATAAGGAAGAAGCTTATTCCGTTGAAATACCTCACATAAGCTGGTCCACATCAGAGTTTTACCACCCACAAGTTCAACAGAAGTTACAAAAAATGTTTTGTTTGTTGCTGGTATGCCACTAATCCTCAAGGCAGGATCATTTTGTTGTTTTGGATTGACATTGCGATATGATCATTTACATAGCAACTGCCAGAAAAAGAGTAGGCTGTAGTTTCCTTACAGCAGCAGCGACCCAAATTAGTCGCATTGCGCTGTGGTCGATGCTAACACTGTAGTCAAGTCATAATCACAGTAAAGTCATAATTAAAAAAAAAAAAATCTTGGCCATGGACTTCCAGTGTGGAGTTTGCGTGTTCTTCCCCCATGCCTGCGTGGGTATTCTCCGGCTACTCCAGTTTCCTCCCACACTCCAAAAACATCCATGTTAGGTTCACTGAACGCTTTAAAATTGTCTGTAGGTGTGAGTGTGACTTTGGACTTGCGTCTTGAGACTTAAAATCTGCGTCGTATTTGTGACTTGCACATATGTGACTTACTCCCACCTCTGCTGCATACCCGTTGTGGTACTCATACCACACTTTGAGAATTACTGATCTAGATGATGGTTGATACAGCCAAGAACATACTACAGTTATGCTTATTGTGAACAATTATTTCAGTACCTGGCCAACAGGTACTGAAATAATTGTTCACAATGACTCTTTCGCAACGCTAACATGTAAATATGATGATCATCACAATTTCCCACATCTCCGCTGAACGCTCATGTTTATCCCTTCACTCACATGTTGAAAGTCATGAACCTCGAGAACCTCCTGACTCCCATTTCCAATTCGAAAGATTTCAATCTGCTGAATCGGGTCGATTTCCATCAGGCCGTGTGTCTCGACGCCATCCAGCACTGCTTTGTACTCGTGGTCGTAGACCTAAAAGGATGGAAGGATAATCAGCACAAAATTGCACGCCAATACTACCCGGGTGCATTACGGATACAAATAAAAAGCCTAAACAATATGACAATGTTAAAAATGCATCTTAAAAAAAGGTGAATGCGATTATTGATCGGTTTTCTTCAAGTATCTAAAATAAATAGTAAAAAGGGTTCTCTTCACTGTGGCCCTAAAGCAGCGCAGACACGCTTGCATGGCAGTTAAAATTCCCTCTTTGAAAAACGATTCATGCCCAGCAGCCAAAAATATGCCATCAATATTTATGCGAAGGTTGTGTTTGGGAGGAGAAATATATCGCCGAGTCCATCTTCATCTTTCTCCACCAATGAGACACATTATTAATGAATACATTCAAACAGGACTCCGCCAGGATTTATGTACATCAGACACATCTGTCCTCCAATGCACAAAGACAAAATTAGCTTTCACTTTACGCTCTCCCACGTGTTCATTATTTTGCGTCTGCCTGCTTACATGCTGTCATCAGAAGCCTCTTTTGTCTGGTTAGAGAACAGTAGTGTGATAATGGGATATCATTTTTAATCACGGATCACTGTAAGAGTCGCATTGGCCTATAAATTTCCATTAACACGGGTCACAGCAGCATCCAGGAAGGGAAGTGCAACTTAAAACTGCCAGCAGAAGCCAAATGAAGATGGCTTTGAAATCTAAGTGTCAATTGGGCCATTGTGGATAAAGTCGAGGCTATTAGGTAGCCCGCAAGTCTGTGTGGGGAATTAAACTTCTATCTTTCCATTCTTTTATTTTAGCATAAATGTGCAATTGGGAGCTTTATTGATTAACACCGAAAAACAGTGCATTACTTTTTCAGCACGCTATCACCTCTGATAAAGATAAAACAGTGAGACTATGCCCACCTCTCTGGGCTGAAATATATGGTGTGACTTCCACTGGTTGACAAACCAAAGCAGCTGCTGCTGCAACATCATTGCCATTTGAAAAAAAAAATAAATCAAAATACTTTTTGGACACTTGCAATGTGCCTTTGTGTGCGTGTGTTTGTGCGAAAAACAGCGAGTGAGCTGAGCTGAGCTGCAACAAGTGAAAGTTCTAAGATGATGCACTACCTTGTCTCATTAAAGATGGTATCAGTTAAAATTAGTTGAAGTGCTGGTTCTCATTATTTCCATTGCAGTACTGAAACTATATCCACTAAAGTTCCGAATATCAAATGTCACCGAGCTGCAAGACATTTATAAAGCACCGTGAAAATTAATTAGCTTCACAGTGCAGGCGCATGTAAAAAAAATCACAATAGAGGTGAATTTGGCCCTAAAGCCTATATGGCCCGAGGGAAAACAGTGGTTGGTGTGACTAGGTGTTGTTTGATGAGCTATAACCGATATCATCATGGTTCATGGTAGATGTCTTTCCCTCAACATGTACCACCTGCAAAGTCGATGTGGGATCCGTACAGCTAAAGTTTACCTTAGCGTTAACAAAGAAATTGCTATTGTATGCAGTGCGGAGCATTCCATTCCATTAAAACTGTCAACATTGACCGATAAAATTGACTGGATACTCCTTGAATGTATCATTATTTATTGGTGGCAAAAAACATGCCTAATGTATGTGATACATTTTTTTTAATGTATTCAAAAGGCTCGAAACACTGTTTGTCGTAGTTACAGTTATATTTGTGGAGTGTAAAAAGACTCTAAAGCAAGTAAGACGAGTAGGCCATAATTAACAGTGGGTTAATTTTTACATGCGACCCTTTTCCCATTACTTGAGCCCTTTTGACTTATAGTTAATTACAAAATTCATCCGTGTATTCATTATGTACAGTAATGTGTGAATGATGTATTTCCAGACATCCCGAGCACATTTGGCTGTATCTCCTTCAATAAACTGTTTCCAAGGAAACCGTAGTGAAAAACGCAATTCGATGGACGGGGCAGCTCTCTGAAAATCACATTTCATCATTTTGGGGGATTTTGACAGTCTCCTAATTCAATGCACTGCCACTTTTTCATAACAGAGTCTAATCCGAGGTTCAGAGCAGAACCCCTGTTGTCAAGTGTCAAGTGAAAAAAAGCAACTGGTAGGAATGAGCAGTTCTTTTTCATAGAGGTAAAACACATTTAAATTCATGTTGTTGCCCGAAGTAAATGTCTTTTTATTTATTTATTTTTTTTAAGCACAAATGCCATTCTTTCTTTTCTATTATTCTCTTGTACAACCTCCTCTCATCACACGCCGACTTCAGGGAAAGTATATCAGGCGATCCATGTCGAAGCCCCCGCACAGACTACCCTGTTTATTCACACAAGGTTTCCGTCTGACGTGCTTCTTAACAGCGGTGAGATGCTTTCTGCCACGACTCACATTGAAAGCAACGAATGAAAAGCGGCAGGCGCTGCCAAACCTGCGGGTTGTTTGTGCAAACAGGTTGCGGTAGTGCTCAGCCCGCGGACATTAGGAAAAGGTCGTGTCGATGTTGTTACAGGTGACTGGATCGCTGGGTGCATAAATGCACGTGTGTGATGCCAGGCGAGAGACATTCTGCATATGTTCAGCGATGGGGAAGGCGGTGGCCGCGCGAGTGAGAGAGATGAGTTGATGACAATATGTCCTCTTCGTTGTCCTTGAGGGGAAGGAGATAGAGGCTGCAGTCAGGCGGAACTAGATGCCTGTCACTCACCGCAGGCGGCTGGCGGCGGAGGCACTGGCGGTGGGTGTAGGGCAGGCAGCAGTGGGAGGGAAAGGTGGCGCGGGGGCAGCGCAGTGCATCGGGGCCCCCCGGGAGCCATATAGGCAGCCGTGTGATGGATTGAGGTGGGCAGCAGCTTAGACAGCTACACCGGTGAACATTGTGTCCTTTTGCGTTCAGTCCTTATATGGTCTTTTCTACTTTTTCCGCACAACTCGCTTGTCGTTGTCATGCTACCCGACAACTTGTGGAAAAACAAGCCATAGCAGATTTTCTATACAGCAAAACCTTAAAATTACACAGGGGGGTTGGATACATTCTAGGCCCACCTGATACAATTGAAAATCTGTGATATCGAGAGATCGTCTATGGAAATTTCGTTTGTTTTACCCCCTCCCACACACTTT
>NW_017805461.1:9536-49536 GCF_001891065.2 Hippocampus comes | reverse complement strand
CCTGCAGCACTCTTATTTAGATGCCACGTCTCTTCACATGGGCACCCACAGGAGAACTCCACTCGTCTTGCCCGAGTGCCCCCCTTTAAAATGTTTCTTCGAGTATCACGGTCTGGAAAATGGAACATCTCGGCTACATCCTTTCTAAATTACCCCTGCAGATTTGCACCTTTACAAATACAAGCAAGCCTACTGTTGTTTTTGCCAGAATAATGAAGCCAGGGCCTTGTATAATGATGATTAAAGAGACTTGCACGCATTGAAGTTTTATCAGCAAAACAACATAGGATAATTACAGTATAGGTAATGAAAACAAACCTGGGAGGAGAGATCGAGGAGGCAACGCGCATTAAACTCAGACCAGAATAGCAGCAGATTCATCCGAAGATAAGAATGGAAAATGAGGAACTGCAGGGTAATAATTCACAGCGCATATAGATTTTCCACCTAGAAATGGAGCTGACTATAGCCTTCACAAATTCACACACTTTTTTTGCTGCTGTCAGCCCGTGCGGGATGAACATTTGCAGATCTGCTTTCTTTCACCAGGTGATTTGGATCTGATAGTGTGGGGTCTCCAGACCATGGGGATTAGGCTTGTGGACACTAATTACCAAGCCTGTCAACTCCCAAGGCCTGCAGGATTCAGATAAATGAAGTCGGAATACTCTGCGGCGAACTCACACATGCGGCCTGCCGTTTGGTGATGCCAGATGAATACAAGCAGCTGGTTCTGGATGGATGCCAGCTTAGAAAATTCAATTTGGAGAGCACTGGTCAGTCACTAATGTGCCATCAACTCAGATGCTACATGGCAAAAGGAGGCTTTTTGCAATGTGCACTAATCTCTGTTGAAGACCATGACAGTAAGTGCAACGCCCCATTGTATGAGCTTCAGTTTGTGGCCTTCGATTGTTATATATATTGTGTGTTTCACTGAATTTCTTGAACAACATCTCCATTAAATGGTAGTTCAGTCGAGCTTGTCTTTCATCGTTGTTGGAGGCTTTCGACAAGTGGCACATTTTCTCTTTCTACCATTCACGAAAGTTCCGTAATAACAAAAGAGCATAAAATATGCTAACAATTAACAACATGCACCGTGTAGCTGTCGGATGATGACTTTGTGTGCTGCCAAGCACTGCATTACCATTTGCCCAAAAGGAATAAAAGGCACTGTGCTAGTTGCCAATTTGTGTTTTGTTGTTTATTGTAGTGCATCAGAGCCAGTAAACTCACTCTCACTCACAACCAAACTTCCTAACATGTGCAGTGGGATAGAAGGACTACTGGTGCATTAACAGCTGTACAGTTTTTGGGAAATTGTATCTATTTATTTATTAGAAGTGCGGAATAGTGCTTTGACTGAGTCCACAGCCGCAGTATATCCTACAGAGCTTAAACAGTTGCTGTCGATACGCCGTGTCTAGCGATTTGAAGGATCCAGTGGGGTTCTGCTCACCCACGGAGCTTAGTCTCGTAGCCGCTTTGCATCAAGAGGCAGACCCAACTTTTCAAATCTGGTGGATAACAGTCTTATAGGAATAGTACTATACTATATTTTGTTGTGCAGCAACAACAGTTTTTGGCATCAATTTTAAATACGATGGCAACATTTAGAAAACTCATTCAGGCAGTCGCATGACCACACTCACTCTCTGTCGAATGAGCTTATTGCGCTGTGGCATGAGCATAAACAAAGATAAGTCATTTAATTTTTGTGGCAGAATTTGCCTTCATTTGTGTCATGAGGATTACATTTATTGTTTTTCAGTTAAAGTGAGATTTCTGAGCAATATTTGAATTTGCACATTGACATTTTATGGATTTGTCTGGTTAATGTTAATGACTTTGATTACTCAGTTTGGTAACTCAGTATTTGAGTAGTTTTTATGCTGAAAACATCTCCTCACGCTACAAATTACTTGGAGGAATACTTTTTAGTTTTAATTGACCTGGATTATTCTAGAGTTACAGTTCGGTACAATTTGTGGGTACTGTGCCCGCCTCTGCGTACGTTCCAAATGAGGGTAAGTGGTATAGAAAGTGGTTGGATTTGATGTTCAGAAGTGAGAATCATATTTTGAAAAAAAAAAAAAAAATCATTCAAAACGTGCTGGCTGATAATTAAGGGATACTATAATTAGTGCCACACGCTTTCGCAGTTCGGTTTTCCTAAAGGGGAAACGGAACACCAACCTAGTTTTTAAAAAGAAATACATGAAAAGGTGAAATACATACAGATGCTGTTGTAACAGCATTCACCTCTGCAATTATTTCAGCATTATAGGCTCCAACAGAAATCGCAATCTGAGTATATTATGTATGTAGCGTTAAAAGCAAAGGTAGCAGGGGGTTCAAGTGCTTTTAGGAATCCACCCAAGCAATTATGTTAAACATTCAACCGGTCTTTGACGACAAAGACCGGTTGAATAAAAGGCTACATTCGTCTCTCGGTGAATCAACTACAACATAGCAAGATCTCAAGCTAAATGGAAAAATCTTACAAAACAAACTGCTATTGGCAGCTTACCCCAAATGCAGCTTCACCCTGACTTCGCCTTTATTGTATGACGTGTTTGAAATCCAGACTGATCTGTATAATAAATAACCAACACCTGTGACGTGAACAGGATCGGCAACCTTCAGATATTTCCAAGGGAGTTTAATCACAGACACATGTAGAGCCCTCTAAAGTATCACACATAAAGGTCAGATTTCCAAAGTCAGCCTCTCAGGAGGAAGAGAGCAAAAGCTTTTTCCTTGTCTCGCCTTTTTACACTGATGTTCAATAATCACAAGAATCTTGACGAAAAAAAGAAAGGAGGTGAAAATTCCCCCAACACAAATCTCATTACGCGCAAAACAAATATAGTGACATATAAGTAAAGTGGTCATAGCAAAAAGTAAATTCTTGACATTTCAGTTATGACATCAACCAATGTTGGATGTGTGTGAAATGTGTAAGAGACTGGAAAACTTTGGTCTTTGTGCTGTGTAGCCTTCAGGTCTTCTGCCCTTGATGAAATTGCTATCAGATTGTTGTCGGATTGCACAAAATGGCCATTGGTGAAAGATGAGTGTGAGATATGTGAACTCTTCCATTTGAGGCACGGCTGCCTCTGTAGATAGCCGTTTCTTTAATGGTCTTTGATGATTTGCTGGGAAATTAGTTGAAATGATTGTTTGTCTCTCTTGACACTATTTTTGTGCCCAGAGCAAGTCTAGCACAAGGTGCAGTCTATCAGTGCGCATTCGTGGAGTTGTATTTCATTTGGCATTACCATAGACGGGCGCAATTAGAAATGGGCGTTTGCGCCGTCGTGGGACAGAACATAGCTAGTCTTAATTTCTGTCCAATCAAACTGGCTCTTCTCATTCCCTTGAAATTTAGAGGAGGTGAGGTGCACGGTCTACATGGTGGAAGCATAACATACTTCACAATGACAAAAATGAAAAATCTAAACACAACCTTAGCATTAACCATGCAAAAAGTGGGTTTTTGGTATGCAGATGCATTGTCACTGAAGATAATGATTTAGAATAGGAGTGCTCAACCTTTTTTGACCAAAGATCTACTTTTAGAGCAACCAAAAACTGTGATTGACTCGTTACCGCACGTGCACGCATACACCCATGCACACATGCGCTTACGCACACACGCACACCATGATGAGCAACAGCCATAACAGCCCTTAACATGAACAAAACAGAAAAATAAAGTAGATACAAGAGTTTGTGAAAAGGAAATCACGGCCTACCTCAGTGGGAGACTTGACACGGAGGCATGGGACGCACTTTTGCAGCGTGCTAACTGCATCAACATCACTATCGCAGCTCACGTTACCGTTTTAAAGTACTTCTCCTAGCGCTCCAAATTCCCATTGTTTGCCAGTGCCATCGGTGAATTGCAGATGAAACAAACTTTGACTGAGATTAATTAAAATAAAATAAAAAAGATATCCCACAACAGCTCAGATCGCAAGCTGCAATTGCAGACTGCTGACCGCTAACAACTGCCGGTGATGCAGGTCACGAGCCAGCATTGTTCAGGTGACCTGATTTTTAAAAATTTTATTGTATTTTTTAAATACTTTTTTTGTGTAAGTGAAACTGATCGGATACTTAGGGTGCATTGTACACAGACACAAAAATATGTAATACTGTATTAATAACAATGTAATATTAATAACACCCACACAGTGCTTCGGACCTTCCATTAACATAAAAAAAAAAATGGGCATACATGTATTTCACATGACAGTGATGATATTCTCCCTTAAAAATAGAATGCATTTCTTGAAGGAGATGAATTTTCTTACGTTTTAATTGTGTTACTTTTACCTGAAACAATGGAAATAAGTATATTAGTATGTTAGTCCCTGTTAAACCACTCTATTAGTTCTTCAATCCAGTGTACTTGTAATAAGACATTTTTGAAACAAGACCAACTTATGCACCACAGACCCATTCAGTATCTGTGAGAGATCACCAATTCAACCTGTGACGTTAAGCATAACGTTTGTTGTTCACGGTTGTCTTGCTTCTAGATGCTGCCAATTTTTTTCCTTTAAAAATACAGTATCATTGCTCACCAGAGAAACCACAGTTGTGTCAGAAGGTGCCCAGATGATATATTCCAAGCAAGCAGTCCTCGGCATTAAAGCACTTTTCTGTCAATTGGAAGAAGTGGCACTCAAGTACGACTCTTAAGCCAAAGGAAATTGGATTTTTCTTCTTCGTGGTTTTTGCATTAAAAGTTCTCTCACCCTCCCCCAAGTTGTTTTCAAAGCCCCAGTTACTTTTGTTTCACATCATTTTGTGCACTTGTGATGAAATGCACCAACAGCTGTAGCTTGTCGAGTCTATGTGGAGGAAAAAAAGCAGAAGGTCGCTTGAAATGTTTTCTGCAGTGCAGAGAAAGTAATTCGAAGTAGCTACTTAAATGAGGGCAATTATGCTTACTCTGTGCTCTATATTTGTTTCTTCTTTTTGGGATTGTTTTTCTGTTTTATCTTACATACGTTAACCTTGTAGAGTATTGCTATGGTGAGCCAGATTGTCTCAGGTTAATCATTTAAAGACATGCTGTACTCGATGTCAATTTGTGGAAGAATACACAGAAGTTGGTCCCATTCTTGTTTGTTTTTCAGAATCCATTAAAAAACAAAAAAACGAATAAAAACACAGCCACCGATGACTGTTACTAGACAGCTTTAGCACCGAAAACATAAATCTCATCATTTCAGTTGTTTATGGATGTCAAATATTTTGAAATGATTTACTGGGCTTGTTTGTTCCGATTGCTTGAGCTTGAATATTACATGTCAATGCAATATAGTGAACACCTTCCGATTCAAAAATTCACTCATTTGCCATTTTTCTTTAGAACCAAATTTTCGCTATTTGCTGGAAAAACTCACTTATTTGTGTTTTTATCTTCATGTCCTAATGCCACAAAATGATGCCAATGTCTTGGCTAATAGGGATGTAATAATTGGTATCAAGAAAGAATGTTGAAGTGATACACCTTAACTGAGAGACTACCATCTCTGGATCCTGGGAGGAGCTAACTTTGGCCTGGGTTGTTAGTGGAAATTACACACAGCTCAAACCGCATGTGCATGCAAACACGATCTGCCAGGACATTGAGGGTGATGAGTTTAAAATTATTGTTTTGGGATGATAGTATGTGTTATATTAACAGTCTAAACTATTAGTATACTGTAGGCTAGGGATCGGCAACTTAAATGCTGGAGGGGGCCGCAGTTTTTTATCAGTGCTACTGGAGGGGGCCAGTGGATCACACACACTTCCTAGCCAAAATGCTATTTCAAATGTGGACAAAATATAGGTGTATTTGTGCAAAAACACATGCTCTTCATATATTTCATTTTTGGTAATCTATTCAATTCATGTGTAAAAGAGCCAACACAGGTTTTGACGCAATCAACAAAATAACCACATGCTGTTTTGTTGTTGTTGTTGTTTTTTTAATCCCAGTGAAACGAGCTCTTTTGCATAAAAATTAACATTCAAGGATGGCACAGAACTTCAAGAATCAAGATCAAGAAACCAATATTAAGTGCAAGAACTTATTTTATACATTTTTTCACAAAAATAAACTCACTCAAAATGTCTGAATTATTGAGGTGCTATGTTTGTCCATATTATATTGTGAACATAACATGTAGGTGCACCCATGATCTCATTAGTGAGAATGCAATAGACTGACAAGGTTATTTGGTAACCTAAAGGAGAAAAAAAAAAAACGTACAACTTCTGGAAACAAAAACAACTTGAGTCAAACGTCTCTTCAACAAGCACTTTTTTTGTCTGGAGTAATGAACCATAGATTTATCTAGGTGGGTGTGCAGCCCAGCGGAATATATGGAGCATATGTGCAGCTACTCAAGTTGCTTTTTGGCAGAGGCTACAGGCTATCATTCGTCTGCTTTTTTTATTTCCACTGTGGAAAAATCAATTAATCCCGCAACCTCTGAATCTGGAAGCAGCCTCCCTCTCTTTCCTGTCAACCCACCCCTACCTGAAAGGAGTGTAATGACCCACTTTCTCCTTGTCCCCCCGGCAACTCTGTTGCTCAGTGCGTTTGACCACCTCACCGTGGTTGACTACTGTGTGCAGCTGCTGTTAATTTACAGGCGCGCCGTTCGCCTTTCTTCCCCCGCTCTGAAGCATATATGACTAATCACAGCAGCCATTTCAAACAACTTGAGCTCTCGGTGGCAATAAATCACGTTGATACGTGCTACTGCACCGATAATAGAGTCACGCTCATGGGGAAAGAATAGAACAGGTAACTTTTGAGAGCTGTTGGGTAGCAAGGCATCGTGACATTAACTCTTGGAGTGGGACATATTGTTGCTCGGTGTGTAGTTTGCTGTTATGATCCAACCAAAATCAAAGCGAAAACAACAAAGGCTTGTATTGTCTCTGTGCAACAGCAAAGGGGAATATGATGCTTCTTCCTTGCTTTCAAAAATGTATTTTACTTTCTTCTTTTCAAACTATTTTGACAATTACGTGACAAAATCCACAGTGTTCTCCATAAAGGCGCCATATAAATATGCTGTTGGGGATACGCACTTTTTAAAAGTAACAAATGATGCTTTTTCGCGCGATTGGACACATTTCCCAGATGTCTTGTCAGATACTTTTCACAAAATATCCCAAGAATCACGAATTAGAACTTTTCTCGTCTGCTTTATACATTATCGTTTCAATTAGCCTGTTTTGAGGTGGTGGTCTTGTTTTACACCACTACACATCCCACCCGCTGTGCTGTGGGGCCAAGGCCGAGTGTGGCTTTTATTACCATGACGACTAGACAGAGCAAGGGACTTGCGCGATCGGCTGCTGCTTGCAGGAGCCTACAGTCTGAAGAGAAATGAGAGCATCCATAAAGACATTAACTGATTGTATTTTCCCTTGCGAAGGCAGCACTTCATCACCGAGCTTCTGGATAAGACATCTCAACAATTTGATACATATTTTTAAAAATAGGAAGATTACAAAGGATTTACTTGGCTGTGTACATTTTGTATTTGATGGATGGGCAGACACTCCTGAAATCAAAATATTAACTAATGTACTACTGTATACAGAACACAATTTAGGAGTCCATTTTGCATAACAGAATGATCAATAGGTTTTTGTTTGTTTAAATGTTCGTGAGGTATTCATTAGCCGAGTGGTACAGGTATGCTATATTTAACGGCTTTATAGATTACACCTAAACGGCACTCTTGAGTGAGCCCCAGACTATTAAAGCTTTCTTTGCCATGCCACAGGGCATTTTAACAAGGGCCACAAAGTCTCGTGCTCATTAATCCAATCTTCTGGTCTGAAACCAAATCTTTAAAGGGCGAGCTACTGCAGCAATTTTTTCAATACATTTGGCAACCATATTATCTAAGTTCCAAATGCCCTCCTCAAGTCAATATTCAATAAATGCTGTCCACAAGTGTCGGGACAATTGCGGTGGAAAGTAGGGTTGCTAATGGAACTGTGATTTGTTGTCATATTCCATGGCAATTGGAAATAATGAAAATACGCAATATGGAAAAATTGAATCACGTCAAGCAATCAAGCAAAAACCTGTCCTTGGGGGGGGGGTGACTGTGATCTGCCAAATTCCGGTTTACTCGATTGTTTTATGTTGCGCTTGATGCTTTTCGCTGCCAAATATGGCGCCCATCTGACGACCAATCAGATTTTTTTCAGATGTGTTGAACGGACCTAATTATTTTTGCCGTAAAGATGTGGATTTGAATGCCACTCAAAACTGTTATAAAAGTGCAGCATCTCGAGAGTCAGATGCATTCAGAGGCAAAGACCTCGAAAAAGATACTAAGCCGTAACTACATACTGTGCCATCAAAAAAAAGTGACCTCCGTTATAAATACGTCTCCTTGTCACACTGCTGGTTTTTGTCAGGTCCATCTCCAAATAAATCAAAAAAAGAGCACACTCTGCGATTCAGAAGGCAAGTGGCATTTAAGAAACAACTTGTGAGCGTGTAAAGGCTGCAATTTGGAACGTTTAGACGCAAGACCATAATTTGTCCATAAATTGCAATCAGGATTTTTGTTAGCCTGATGATAATTGAACTTCCTGCGGTTCAGAACGGCAAAGAAAAAGCTTCACGGGTTTAAATGGCAGAAGTCCTTTGAAATGTGCTCATGTCCTTGTGTTTGTATTTGCCATTGGATAGCGTCGGATTCAATAACTTACACTGATGGGTCCATATTTTTAAGAACAGGTTGAAGACTCAAGGCCCAGGCTCCAGATCCTGCCTGCTACATTATTTTGTATGGCCCACTAAAGCAAATAAAGTCAGACTGCTTCACGATGCTTGTTGCACAGAATTGCTCTTTTTGTTGTATTGTGTTTGGGCAGGAAATCTTTCACCAAGATTTTCTTCGCTTATTAGATGCCCCCAACCGAGATCCCTCTTATCATAAATTGAATAATAGTGACAATCAAATATGAAGACTGTTTTCCATCAAATCAATGTTATTAAAATATATCTAAAAATTATCGATGGAAAGCAATGAAATGTGGCCCGCACTCAAGATGAGTCTGACACCACAGTCAGAGATGATACGCAATAAATCAATGTTTTTCGAACCTTCTCTGCAAAATATCTCACAAGACCTCATCTACCGTGTCATCAAAATTAGACTACAGCTCTTCGTTGTTTTTAATCATTTATTATTTCAAAATTTCAAAACTTATGCAAATCAATAACAACATGAAGCAACCATGCACAGAAAGAACCTTTCTTTTTTTCTTTAAAAAATATTTGACACTGTTATCTAAACAGAGCTCATAATTATTTTGTGATGGATCAAGTTTGACCTTGGAATGATATTGACCAACCTTATGGATTGTGTTCAAACAGCGAGACTCCACTTAAAAACTGTGTGCATTTAACACGATAGCTGTAATCACAAGGCTCTTTAACAAATAACAAAAACATGGCAGTGGGCAAGATGATCAAAGACGCGACAACGGGAGCGCGGCCGCCTTCATTGATGATGATGGTTCCAAAATCCCACAACAGCAAGTCCAGTCCCCACTGCTTCATCAGCTCTTATCACTTATGCCTGAGAGAAGGTAGATAACTCGTAACGGCATTGCGAGGGCATCCATTGGCCCATAATTGTTCAAACATGGTCTACGTGCCTTGAAGACACAATAAAAAGGGGAGTGATGGTTGGATACAGAGTCACCGAAACACTGGGTTCTGATGAAAAGCTTGTTGTTTTCCATTGCCCCTGGGTGGGCTGCAAGTCAGCACAGCTGACTTTTTTTCTCCAATAATGCGCGGAATTTGCTCTGGGGGAACATATTTCATTGTTCCCCTAATGATCTGGGCCTGGGATTTTTCAGATTAGGAAAGTCTCGGGCTATTACTTCAAGAGCACAGCAAATTATAGTCACATACTGTACTGGACACTCAGTCTCATCATCACTGCTGAAACCAAACATTCCAATTCCAAATGTATCTGAATAGCCTGTATAGTTGTCACTTTGAATTACTTTACATTTAGTGCGCCTCATTGACTGCAATCCTAGAGCCTTTTTCTTTAACGGCTATTTAAGTTCAAGTGTGGGAACCTAAGAACACTTAGAGGCAATTTGTGAAATGCCTGATGCGCGCTGAGAGGAAATTTAAATTGCAACTTTTAAAGACGTGGGGTACTCCAGACATAACTAGAAATTTAATCTTTTAACCCAGAGAATGCAGACACGCTAGACGATTTGACCAAGACAAAGGACCACACTCAACACATTCGTGAACAAACTATTTCATGGCTCGGAGAAGGCGCACAAACGTATGATTAAATGTTGCTCGGTGTAGTACTTGCACAAGCTACCCCATACCGCAATGCTGCTTTTATCACACACTCATTGGCTTCTTCACATGTTCTGCGCGATGGTGTTTCTTTCACGCTACTGAGATTTTGATTTGAACTCTGTTTCAATCTGAGGCATGAAGTTACATTCAGTAAAAGCTTCACAGGACAGCAGCTCGGACTTGCCTCGAATTGGGACCCCCTCCCATTCATACTTTCCAGGAGAGGTACAGTGTCACATAAAACTAGGCATTCAGATAAAGCGCAAGACTGTTAAAGTTGGATGTCGTCATAAAATAGATCGTCGTGTCAATATCGTTACTGGCTCAATTTAATGTAAGAACATACAGTCTGACCAACAGGATACCAAATGTTTAAACAATTTATAGAATGACGAGAACAAGGATCTCTTGTACTTACCTCTTTTGGATTAAAAAAAATAAAATAAATAAATAAATAAATCTTATCTATCTATCTATATATGATGTATTTTAATAATTACAATTTGGGAGTGTACATCCTGATTATCCAGATATATAATGAGGCACAGCAACTGGGTCAGTTTACACAGTGATTTACTCGCTGTACATCATCAAACGATGCGCTGATGATGATTTGCTCGACCAATGAGCAACCGGCAGTTGTTTACATCACCCGTATGGCATTGATTTGGCATGCTCGGGCCGCACCTTGTGCTACCTGATTTTAGCAAAGGGAAAGCATCAACGTGGCGCAAGGTATCTTGCAGTGCAAAAGAGAGGCATAAAGCGTCAAGACATACAGAAGCCACCATGAGGTACTGCAGAAAATATTACAGCTGTTCGATTCAATTTACTGAAATACAATTTACTCCAGGAGGTTACAGAAGATAAGAGGATCACTAAGGGGAAAGGTTGTTGAATACACCCCGGGGAAAGGTCAGGCATGACTACAGCGTCCAGTTTACTCCTCTCAATTACCACCAAGTCCAGACCCAGCAAATATCAGACTATATTCTCCTTTCACCTTTCTAAAATAAAGGTTCCGTAACAGCCGGTGATTAAGTTGATGATAATTTAGAGGTATAAACGCTAGAAGTCATCAAGTCTCCAGAAGTTTCAACTCTTAATCCTGCTCGACAGTGGGTGCTTGATATTAATGTCTCCTTTATTGCAGTGGTGTTGTTAATTAAACCCTGCAACATTTCACCGAGGCTATTGTTTGTTCCTGTCAGGCAGCTAATGAGCCCCAAATTATCTCAGCGAGAGACAAAAGCCCAGAGGATGCTCCATGCTCAGAGGAGTCAGAGACCCCTGGTGCAACCGAGGAGGAGCACTGTGCACTTTGTCTCCTTTCACAACAGAAAAACAGCCAACTTAATTGTGTAACATTCAACAGAATGAACAACTTAAGAGTTATTTTTGCTTTTTTTGAACCTGCAGTAGCTCATCTTTGGCCATTTGAGGGCAGTGGCAACATTAGCATTGAAATATCAGCATTGGAGAACATGTGCCGCAACAAAAATAAGCTTATTTACGCACAGACATTAGGATTCATATTAACGCCATTTGTTGAGGTAAAGTCCAGGAGTCATTACTTTTTAAGGACACATTGGGAATCTTCATGCCGATGCTGTGCTCAATGTGTCTAAAGCTACATCAATCTGGGCGGACGGTGCTTCTATTTCTCATTTTCACACTCTTCTCGTATTGTAAAAGTGTAAGTGATAGGATTTTTCCTCTCCCTCTCTTCAAGCATTGTAAACATGCAATCCTCCAGAGTGGGACCAAAGCATGCTTAGAATTATACTGGATGGCCGGTTTACTTATTCCTGTTGTTTCTTTGGTTTCAAGATAACTTCTGAAAAAAAGAAGTATGATTTACTTTTGGTTTAAGCCTGCTAGATTAAGAACTGATATTTATACGTGTCATTAAAATTCGAGTCTTTGGAACTGCAACAATTTTTCTCACATTAACAGGCTAATGAGCTGTGGTTATTTTTCACGAGGTGTCAGATTGAGTACCAGACAGAGACCTGCGGTGATGATTTAGATGCCGCTTCTCTCCTTGCGTATTGAGTGAAGTGACTAATTGGCCTATTTTCGGGATAGCGATTTAATCATCCATTAGGACTCAGAGCAACATGAAAAAAATGCCTGCGTTGCGACGCCGCATTCTCTGAGAAGGAGGCGCTCAATGGTGCATTTCCAGTGTGCCGATTTCTTGCGTGCAGCCTGTTTGGGAATGTGCTGGTGTTGGTGTTGCGTCGACAGAGGCGAGCGCCGCTGAATTACCGGGTGACTGAAAGCGAATGTGAAAGCTCAATCACATTGTAAATTGGACAACAGAGCAGTGGAGTCTTGCTTGGCCGTGGAAGTGGGAAGATGAGGAGGAGAGAGAAAACAGCTTTTGTGTGTGTGTGTGTGTGTGTGTGTGTGTGTGTGTTTATCCACAGCGCTGCACATCCAACACGCTGTACACACGACTTGCTACAATTTGAGCTGCAGACAAAATCAAGCATTGCTAATTAAGATGCGTAATCTTTAAGAGGTAAATGACACTTTCAGGGAAGGTAAGAAATGAAAACCCATATCCCAGCTGTGTGGCACAATAAATCCCTGATGGCGGGCTTTACAGTTCTGTCACACTCTGTTGTTGCAGCGACCAACAATCAAGCATTTCCACCTCAAGCACTTCACCGGCAACAATTTAAAACAAACTCAATTTGTTTTTCCGTGCTTGCGCTCCCCTTTTGCCCTAGGGAATTCCCAGTGTAAAAAGGCCCAAAGAATCATCAAGGAAAGAAGCATGGTGGTGTTCAGTGGACATTTGCCTGTTCAAGAACAGCTTACCTTTATGTGTTAAATCTGACTAGTTTGTCAGACAGACAAGTAGTTATGTCTGAAATGCCTTATCCCACCAGACGTTTAAATAAGTTCCCTTGTCTCCGATCCAACCATTTTGCGTATACAGTAATCCCTCGTTTATCGCGGTTAATGGGGACCAAAACCATCCGCGATAAACGAAAATCCGCAAAGTAGCGACAAATAAACATATATTTAATTTTTTTTTTTAAGTCCGCAAACGGTCTGCGAGAAGCTGTGAAAGTCAGCAAAACAACAGTGAGTCACATAGAGCAACATATACAGTACTGTACTACATGTATATGAATTTTTTTTTTTATTTTTATGAATATGTTTGAAAAAATCCGCGATGCACTGAAGTAGCGACAAATGAACCACGAAATAGCGAGGGATCACTGTACAGTTCCTTTTTGCAGAGGTCCAGGAAACAGGCTGGAACTTATTCTTACAAATCCTCATCGCAATTGAGTCCAATGCTCGAAATAAGCGGCTTCGGATCACATCGCATTTTGTGCCTCACATTAGCTCATTGAAAATCAAAACTGCAAGCGGGCACAGCACGCTGAATGTCATACACGTGCAGGTAGTCGAAGGCGGAAACGAAGCTATTGGACGGCAGGGCAAGATGGTGGAGGTGTGGCAGCATTCCAGATAAATATGCAAAGCGAGCAGCGCGGCGTGTGATTGCTGTAACACGACCCTTACAGTCTTCTGAAGATGTCCAATTTGGAGATGTGTGTAACTCAAATCACTGTAAAAATGTAAAACCAGTGACATTGATGTCAGTAACATAACATTAGTGCTGCGACGGGCTAGCTCTCTGTTCAGTCTCTCATTGAATTTGTGTCTTTTTTTTTTTTTTCTCCAAGGTGGCAAGTACAGTATTTGCCTACGACCAAGGTGCTTATAAGTTTTGTGCAGTTCGACACGTCCAGTGCAGTACTCTCAGTGGTGATATTTTGTAGGTTTTGGTAAAGTCAGGTGAAAGAAATATTTCTTTCCTCTCAAAGTGTTTTCATTTTAGCTTGAACACTTCCAAAATCTCGAGTAGTATAAATATTTGTCTTACTCTTTGTCAACCGGCTTAAACTCATGAACGCACAGCCATAATCCTACGATGAGTCTTGTTAAAATGCCGTAGTCGCACAAATGCTTTTTTAAAATTGTGCCTTATGTTTTTGACACATGAAATGCTGCGTTTAAACTCAAGTGTATATTTGTGTTTGAAATAGCCCCACAGAAAATGTTTCTAGACAACACATTAGTTTGCTTCAATGCACGATGTGACTTTAATAGCAACTGTTAATTACATCACAAAGGAAACCAAGCTTAATCAAGATGAATTTAGTGGAAGCATATCAAGGGAATACACAATCAAAACACAATCATGTCATTTAAAATATCCTTCAAAACTTCGAGGAACTTAGAATACAAACTTGTGGCTTACCTGGGAGTTCCTCTTTGAACATGTAAATCAGCTTAAAGGTTTTAATACGTTAAACATGACATACACTGATGCTAAAGGAGGGTTTCAAAAAAATTAAGGTTAGGACCCAGAATCACTCTTTGTTGGGCCCTGAATTGTTGACTGTGATTATACATGATGCGATTTTGTAATTGGAAGGAAGTATGGGTGGCATGGTGGGCGACTGGTTTGCACGTTTTGCCTCACAGTGCACAGGTGCAGGGTTCAATTCTCGCTCCGGCCTTCCGGTGTGGAGTTTGCATGTTCTCCCCATGCCTTCGTGTGTTTTCTCCGGGCACTCGGATTTCCTCCCAAATTCCAAAAACATGCATGGCAGGTTCATGGAACACTCGAAATTGTCTCGAGATGTGAGTGTGAGTGTGAATTGTTTGTCTATGTGTGCCCTACGATTGGCTGGCAACCGGTTCAGGGTGTACCCATCCTACTGCCCGAAGACAGCTGGGATGAACTCCGGTATGCCCTCGTGACGGTAAGCGGATTAGAAAATAAATGGAAGTGTCTAATTTGGGCCTTAAACTGAACTGTCATGTAACAACTTATGTTTTGTAATGTTTCATGCTTTATCAATTATATAATATTATGCATCAAATTTCTATATTGCTGTCATCAAGGTGAAATCCACGTACCTCCCAAATCCTCACTTTTCAGAGGACCCCAAAAGCGGAATGTTTTTTTTCAACCATTGACATTGCATCATCAAAGAGAACAAACCATTTTCAATGATTTGTAATAAAAACAAACAAAAAAAAAACCATGCGGACTGATCAATATGATAGATTTCTGAAAAAAATATATAAATTTACCAAATTATGACGTTGATTTTGACCTGGCCCCAGTGATACGTTTTGTTATTGTTATGATATTGCCTTAAAAGCGAATCAGCAATTCCTAGAGTCTTCAATTAACCTAACATACATTTTATGTTTGGATGAAGAAACCGCAGTACCCAGAGAGAACGCAGCATTTCCACAGGACCCCTCATGAATGTGAATGAATTCCGTCACATCAGGTAAACAAACATGGCAAAATAGGCAGGGACAGAATCACTTCAAATGACGTCCCTCAGCACCGCTTATATGTTGACATCGAGATACTAAGGGACACAGCTTACAAGAAATGAATAAGCGAAACAGGTTGGGGGTATCCACTCCAAGAGAGATGTGTAACTGGTGGAGAAGCACGACTCATTGCACCAGGTGATGCCAAAAGGGAGGCCTTTGGGAGACCATCAGGGAGCAGCTCCCTTGGTACAGAATGAGTAATGCAATTTTCATTTGAATAATGGTGCGGATGCCACACATTCGTGTAAGGTAGATTTTTTTTTGGGGGGGGTTGTTGTTGTTATTGGCTCATACAACCCAGCAGCACCTGTGAGCTATTCAAGGTTCATCTCCAGGTCCGCAATTACTCTCAGCCTGGCAGAGAAATGTCCGTTTAGAGATAATCCCCTTCAAAGTGGTTCATGAATTAAAAATAGCACAGGATCACATCTGATCTGAAAATGTTGATTTGCAATGCTTGGCCTCACACATTACGTGCTTAACAAATTCATTATTTACCATCTATGTTTTTTTTTACCCTATGTACACCACCTGAAAAGAAAACGAGAAGAGACTATCCAGCGCCATGAAGTGCTTTAATGCCGACTATTTCAATATAAGTGAGTTTATAGCAATTTACCATTTTGAGCAGGAATGAGGATAACAAAACATACTCCACTTTTTTTTGGAACCAATTCCGAGGCAGCTCAACGGACTTCTGCAGTTAGAAATTAAATAAAGCAGAGCAGTCAACCCATCCATTCCTTTTTTTTTTTTTTTTTTTATTGTCCTCATTACGGTTGCAGGTGTCCTGGAGATTATTCACGGCAGGCATTAGGCAAGAGGCAGCGTATAAGCTTTCTTGTGCGTGTACAAAAACAACCATTCATGCCCACATTCACACCCATGGACGATTTAGGGTCTTCATTGAACCCAACATGTTTTTGAATGTGTGTTAACTAATTCTGTCCACTTTTTCTTAACCAAGTGCATTTAAAAATTATTGGAGAACAATAATACATTTTCACTTCAACAACTTTTACATACCGGTGGCATTACCTAACAGAAGTTACGAAGAGCAGCTATGGCATTAACCTTGCACTGACTTGTGGTCTCATATCTTTTGATGTACTGTACAAACACACATACATCATTTTGATTTTCTATTTCTCTGGATGGATTTTTGACGACAAAATTTCTTACTCCATTCTCATCTTTCTCACTCTTCATTTTCAAAGGGTGCTGACGTAAACCAGTAATAACAGAGTAATGAATTTACAAGGAGGCGAAATCCCCCAGCAAGACTTGAGGCCCAGAACAATAATGAGCACATAGCAAACAGAATATTTGCCGCAAGCCAAAAGAGAATGCACACACAACGCACGCTGACGCAACGGAAAGCGCGCAAGCCCGACATGCCTACACTACACGCTCAACGCGCACACTGGCACAGGGAAGATGGCGGAATCTTCCCAAAGCTTGTGTAACAACACATGTTTGCAGGTAATTAAAAAAAAGATCCCAGGTGGTTCTCCTATCATATTGAGATGCACCAAGCAAATTACCAGCCTCGCTTTCGACGTACAATGTGAGGGTACATGACGTGTTGTCTTGGTGAGCTGCTGCTAATGTTGTAATCTGGATCTCCCATGTGACAAATTATATTACCGGTATGTAATATTTCCGGTATGTAATAGTTACCATTATTCATCCATTTATTGCCTTTTTTTGGCAGACACTGTGGTCAGTCCAGGGTGCACCTCACCTCTCACCCTAAGTCTGGCAACTCACTTGTGTTCCTAACAAAGACAAGCGCTTTAGAAAATAATGAAGATTGTTATTATTGTAATTATTATGTGTTTTGTATTAGGCCATGGTAACCAACTTGAGTAATTTCATTGTAAATTCCAATCTAACTAATAACCTAACCAATGCTCCCTGCTGTGTGTTGTGTGTGTGTGGTTTTTTTTCAAACACAGACCTGTTTACAAACTGAAGTTTACAGTACCCGTCTGTTGTCCCTTCCAAGTTACATTAACTGGAAGTGTTGCATTTTCCTTTCAAAGACTTGAAAAAAATATAATAACAACAAGACAAAAAGTCCTCATGTCACTTAGGGAGTAGCATAATTTACTGGATTCAAGGACAAAATAATTCTGCCCGATCATGAACTTTTTGGACCTTTGGTATTACTGGCAAGTTCCGTCCTTTTATGTTGTGCTGTTATCTACTGTGGTTTCCCTCTACTTTTAATTGTCTAGTTTATACTGACTTGCGTATATACAATACAATACATCCTGATTTATATAGCGCTTTCACAACAGCTGCAGCTGTATATGTGTGCTTCCCTACAGGTTTATCCTCTTGCAGTCGTTCAGGATGCAATGATGGTGTCTCCACATTAATTTCTCCCATGCGGCTTTGTGTGTGTGTGTGTGTGTGTGTGTGTGTGTGTGTGTGTGTGTGTGTGTGTGTGTGTGTGTGTGTGTGTGTGGTATTTAGACTACCTTGAGCTATTCGTGGTTTTCATCATGTCATCGTTTGCTTGACTAGTAGAAGGATCTTCTGTTGTTATATCCAAAAAGACATTTGCCCCTTGGTTGGACACAAAAAAGCTGCTGTGCATGTGGCTCATTGGAAGGAAATGTTTGTTGAGAGTGTCCTGCCATCATCTGTCTGATCTGACTTGTGCTCACCTTTGTCTTGTGCAAAGGTAAACATATTTCTTTTTGATCAAAAGAAATGAACAAAAGTAACATATGTAATAAGTATTACACGAGGATGGCATTGTTCTAAAATGTGATTTATGATTTTGAGGACTTATATAAATAAAATGGACTAGTTGCATAGTCAGGACTCCTTCAGGAATTTTGGGGGATGGTGGATGGAAACTATTTTGTTTGAACTGGAACTTTTCTATGGAACGTTTCTTTGAAACTGTTTCAAGTCTCTAAAAGAACAGATTTGTTTGAACAAATATGTCTCTCTGAGCCCCCCCCCCCCAAAAAAAATAAAAATAAAGGACCACTCTAGAAAAGAACTTTGAAAACCACTGTGTATTTTTGTCTGAGGACGTAAAACACAGAACTCTGAGTTCACATTCCCCAAAGTCACGATGATGACAGCTAATGTTGGACATGAGCTGTCAAATGAAAACTCATCTGACTTTTGGCACCTCCCGCTTGCCCAACAAACAAGGACCTGACTACTACAGTCTTGCAATTGAATTTATCCATCTGGCAGAACGGTTCTGTCCTTCCATCTGTCTGTCCAGTTGTAAATCCCATTGCTTTGCCTTTGGAATGGGGGTTTCACAAAATGTGAGAAGCAGCTGTCCATCAGAAGGAACAGACCGGTGCTTCTCCTTAAATTGGCTCCATATCACTCGATTGATGAGGAGGCCAGAGAATGATCCCTTCCCCCAAAGACCCCATTAAAGCGAAACCTGGAGTTCTCGGCCATCAACACATTTGGTGCCTTGTGAGAATGATCACAGCTTATTAAAGTGAAAATAATGACTGCTCTACCTGCAGCATGAAAAATTTAACAAGGACAAAGGAAATTGCTCAAAGGTGATTTATCGATTGAGAGCAGGGCATATGGATAACACCGTCGACACTGGAAGTGAAAAAATAAACCTGATTTAATTTGAGCTTTGAGGAGACTTTTGCATCTTTGTGTGAATGCCAAGTGTCTGAAAACATGATACGATATAACAGTGAAGGGCATTATCTGTGGACCTCTTCCATCATGGCATTTCAAATACATTCAACATGTATGACCTATCTCTTAACCATTGTTTAGTTTCCATCATTTTCCCCTCCAAGTGTGCTTACAATGTCTCACACATTTTTGGATGTCAGATGATTGATTTGTTTTCCTTTTAGTTTGGGCAAAGAAGATTTTTCTGGCACCCTGGGAGTATTGAGGGGAAAGCAGGCAAGTGAAAATGTTCTCCATCAAGTGTGATTGGATTGGATTTTTGAAGATAAATTGCCAGGACAAGAGTTTATCCCGATTACATTGCCAATGGGTCCGCGTCCTGCTGCAGGCATTCTGGTCAGCTTGTTCCATTAAGAAGACGTTGACAGTGTGATCAAAAAGCAGATAAATGCAACAGGCTGCAATTTTCACAGGCCATATTTACACAAGACTGCATGAATGCAGTGTGCACAGTGCTTGTGTAGTTCTGCTTTGATGCAACCTGTGTGATGTGATGATGTGATTTTGCTGTAATGGAAACAGGGATTTTTTCATTTTACTTTCATCTCGACACATTTACCAAATGTAGTGACAATAACACTGCTTTCACGTATGCCCTACAAACATGGATTTACCTCGTTGTGAGCAACATACACAGACACTGTACATAGGACTCAGCAAAAGAGGACATTGCTGTAAATTGACTGAGACCTACTGTTAAACAAATGTCCAAATACTGTTTTAAAATACTTGACACTTACCAAGTAGTTGGTGTGCTAATGATGACCCCCCCCCCCACCAATGAACCTTAATTAAAACTGTATGTGTCTACAGGATTTGATTCTGTTTGGAAATCTATGACATGGACGTTGATGACATAAAGTAAAGCACATCTTACTTTTCCAAGAGTGGGGCTCCACAGATATGCCAAGCTGAAAATGCAGAGTCCCAAAAGGAGGAAGACAGACGCCAGAATCAGGGCCATGCGTTGGTAAATGCGGTACTTGGCCCTCTTCTCTTTGGCCCCCTCAACCTGTAATTGGTGAGAGTGACATGAGTAGTGTTTTTTTGGGAGTTTGTTTTTGGTCACTTTTTTTAGGATACCAAAGGAGGCAAAACAGATTGTGAAAAATAATGTGGGGAAAATAGTGCAAAGGCAAAACAGATAGATTTTAGATCACTATCACTGCGTAATTTGGGAGAAGGCAAAACTCTTCAAGTCAAGTAGGAAAATGACAAATGATGATGATGTGACAGACATACAAAAAGCAGCTTTGGTTGGGCCCATTTTGGTTTGTCTGTCAATGGTAAATGGGGTAAAAAAAATAAATGCCCACAATTAAATGTGAATTGGCTAAATAATATACCATTTAAAATCTGTATGCCTTCAAGCTGAAATAGGAGTCCTCTTGGGCCATTTTGGCCTAAATGATTTAAAAGACAGTTGGTGGGCACCTGTCAACCAAGCGGAATGCAGCGCTGGTGGTTGCTGAGGCAAAAACTCTGGCATGGGAGAAGTTCAATGAGTCTTTGGAGAACAACTTCTGGACAGCGTTAAGGAAATCAAGCATGCAGCATCTCAGGAGGTGGAAGAAGTGCCCCATCAGCGCTCTGTAGTTGGGTATGGGCCGCTGCTGACCTCCACTCAGGACATTGTCAGTCAGTAGGGAGAACACTCATTCCTGTGAGGAAGCAGAGTCTGCGGTGGGCTCTTAGAAGTCTTGGTTAGAGCTTGATGAGGGGATTTTGATAAGCTCTTTTATGAATGGGGAACAGAGGGTGTGCTCCAGGGTTATCATGCTCTTAAGCCTCCCTGGTAAGGTCTATCCAGCAGATCTCCAAAAGAGGGTCCATCGGACCAGCAGACCAGCTCTTCGGCCTCAGCAAGGTCCTGGGGGGGGGGGGGCATCGGAATTTCTTCCCCCAAAAATCTCAAAAAATGTACTCCGTGGACTTGAATAGGACATTGTGCTGAGTGGCTCAATGAGGGCTGTGGGGGTTACTGGACCCCCTGATACAAGCCCACTTGGTCCACATTTGACCAGTGTTTTCATTTGGTCCAAATTGCTGGCAGTAAGTCATATAGAATTTCTTGCCGCAGCTGAGGCATTGAGGGGCTCTGTTTGATGGCCTCAGTAATAAACTGCTGCTTTTTCCAGATGATGTGGTTCTTTTATTTCATAAAGCTGTGATCTTCAACTCTTCTGAATTTAATAAAACAGTGTCTTGTCGAGTGCTGCCATAAGTGGAGGATTTGAAGTATTTTGGGGTCTTTTTCACAACTGTGTGCTGTGGTCAAGAAGGAGCTGAGCCAAAAGATAAAGCTCTCATTTTACAGGTCGATTTATGCTCCTACCCACACCTGTGGTCACAAACCGTGGGTCAACCGAAAAAAAAATAACATCATGGATAAAAGTGGCTGAAAGAAGTTTGGGTTATCAATGGCTCTTCCTTAAGGCTTCCCCACACTCGAGCCATCTGCTGAGTAAAAATTCATTCAAGGCCGTAGGCTCGGCAGACAGTTCACTGTGTGTGGTTGCTGGGGACAGAAATTCCGATGGCCAATCACAATGCGTCCTTTATTGACATGATTTCAAGATGGTGGCCCCCCAGCGAAGGTGTCAGGGGCTCCATATTAGAGGATGAATCCGTTGATACATGGCCACATTATAGCTGTGTATATGACAAAACAGTTTCTTCAAAAACATCGAAAAGCACCGGCAGCCATTCCAAGAGATGGCAACAAATTTGGCCCTCTGCCAGTCTTTTCAGTTTCATTCATCAAATCGAAGGAGGCGACATCTGGCCACATATCGACCAATTTATGCTCTAATATTTAACCGCTGACAACTTTGCTGGGGGCTGGCATCTTACGTCATGTGTGTGGAGGACGTGTTTTGATTGGCCACTTGCTCTGAGCAACTCGCTCCAGTTCCACAGACTTTTTTGCTCAGTAGATAGCACCTCTGAATGGCAGCCTTCACACATTTGGTGAGAAGCTTGCTTACTGTTCGGTAAAGTTCTTAGAGCTGGCATTACGGTTTGTGGTTGAAAACCGTGATCTTTTGACGTGCATGTCGAAAACCCAGAAAGCTAAGCTAAGCAGCTGCAGTCTGGAGCTTTAACTTCACGGTATAGCAATTAAGTGACTGCATATTTTCTCTTTGTCTGGCTTCTTTTTTTTCACGTCTACAATAAAACAAGAAATGACCTTTTTGACTGTGGCATTTTACAGGATTTATCCACCATTAAAAACTCCTGATGACTAAACTACCGCCACCCTCCCTGAGCAGAGCGTAGGGACGAGGGGACGGCAACAAGTTCTGTGGAATGGTTACAATTATTAATTTCTATTTCTCCTCAAATTTAATTTTAATCTTCCCGCTGTCAGCAATTCCCTAAGCTTGACGGCACAAATTAATAAAGGCAGGCTTTTTTTTCCCATCAGGCTTTCTGTGTGGAGTAAATGAAAGCTTCTCATTTGCACTTTGTATAGTGCCTCTTCAGCTGCAGTAGACTGGACAACCTGCTGACTTCTTTTGATTACAAAAAGACACCTACTGTTGAACACAAAAGTTGAAAAGTTCTGAACTGAAGGTCTACAGTTTGTAATTTCATGAACATTTTCTGAAAAATAAATATACCTTGCACAAATCTCACACGGGAACAGTTAATGCCCTTTGGGGCGTATTCTCCTATTTGTGCTTATGTCAATATTTTAGCGCACCTTCCTTGCTCACTTTCAAGGTGGCGCCATTCTCCCGTTCAAACGTCTGGCAAATCCATCATGCATAACCTGGAAATATGTGTGCAATCACCAAAGAGTGAGGATTTGGTTAAGTCAGAGGATGGCCCTAATTTGGAAGAATATTCACGAGACGAGAATTCCGTACACATTTATTTTGAAAATATGCAACACTTTGATTGTGAAATTAACCTGAGCAGTGGATCCGGAAGTTATCTTCGCCGGTGACATGTGTGGAGCTCATCTACAAGCTGATCCAATGGCGCTGATCCTTTTTTTCACCAATTTGCCCATCATACGGCCGTTGGGAAGCCAGTGAACGTATACGGGCCAGGTGTGTCCCTGCGTCATGACCTCACATCACCATGAATCAGTCGAGTTGGCCGGTGACAGTAATCACTTGCTGTCAGCAGCTGTGAAATGACTCAAAATGTGCAATAAGATGTTTTGCCTTGAAGAGGCGTGAGACAAAAAAAGCATGCTTTCAATTTTTTTTTTTTTATTAAGGACATAGAAGAATATGCGGCTTAAGGTGGTTGTTTCATGAATTAGTTTGTATGCTTAATGTTTTATTAAGGAACAATTTGAGCGTGGTGTCGGCGGGTGGTGAAAAGAAATAAGTAACTAATTAACTATATATATATCCATCCATCCATTATCAGAGCCGCTTATCCTCACAAGAGTTGACGGCGTGCTGGAGCCGATCTCAACTGTCTTAATTAAGGCAGTAGGCAGGGGACACCCTGAACTCATTGCCATTGGTGCAGCAAGCCATACCCCAACCATGGGCTTTCTTAAAATAATATTTTGATGTTTCTGGCTATAAGAATGATTCTGGTTTTCAAAAATACGCTGCTTAATCTGAAAAAGAACCAAACAAACATATTTTTTAATTTGCTACCATGAGCTACTTCAGTGTTGTTGTTAGTTTCACAACCTTGGCAAAGCTTCGGTTACACATATTAACTGCATCAGAGCCTGAGCCAACGCTAGATACCAACTTTTTTTTTTTTTTTAAATACGAGTACTAGTTAATAAAAGAGAGAGGAGAGTAGGATCATTATCAAAATGACTATTATATATAATGAACTGTAAAAAATGTATTTCACTTTGTACTTAATAAATATGTTTCAAACTGTTTCCTACTTTAGTTTGACTGAAGTAAAGGAGGTGACTCACTACTTCTACTTCAACCATAATTCCCCCTCCCCCCAGCCCCACAAAAAAAAGTACTTTTACATACTTAGAGAATGTGAATGCTTTTGTCCATTCAAATCCAAATGTAAACAAGTACAGGTGTTTCACTGTGCTGTGCTGTACTCATCTTTTAAATGTACTGTTTAATTTGCTGTACGACCATTTTTACTGATTTGGAGAACAGTAGCAAGGGGAGCAACTTGAATATGAATAGAGTGCTCTATTTCTACGTACATTGTATGGAGCATTAATGTCTTTGCCATTAATGTATTCCACGGATGTGACGTGTCAGTGACAGTGACCATAAAACGCGAGGCACTTCAAAGTGTCCTCCAGGCCCGGAGGTGCTGGTGTGCGTACGACTCTCCTGGGGCATCTTGCATAAGCTCTGGCAACTTGAGCTGAGTAGAAATTTAACTGTCTGTCGTTCTGGAATCAAGACGGAAAGTGGGGCACGAGAGCAGAGATGCAGAAAAGGCAGCGATGGCGACCGACTGAGCGATGTGAGAGTGCGCGGCCCCCCCGCCAGCTACTGTTTTAAAGGTTTTTCAGAATAAACCAGGAGCTTTGAGGAGGATAACGTCCGCGGCCCCCCGCTGTCGGCGTGCAAAGAGCGAGCGCTTGCTCAGGGAAACAGCAGAAGCAGCAAGCAGAGGTGGCAGTTTATCACACCAAGACACACTCAAATAATTTAGTATACATTTGGGATGAAAATCAGCCGGCCCCCTAATCACTTATTCATCCTATTGATGATTTGAATCTGAAGTGAGTCACATCTTTGTTCTACGCATAAATATTAATCCAACTTCAAGGTTACTCTATTGTGCGGAAAGTCTGCAACAGGTGCAAAGAGCAGATATTTCACAGCCAAAAATCCCACCTTCCCTCCTGCTCAATAATAAGGGGAGCGGCGCAAGGATATCCTCCACATTGAGCAAAGAGTTTCAATTTTAATTAAGCGAGCCTTAAAAAAATGGAATGAAGATGGACACATTTCATTTCTGACAAAACTCAAAGCACTCAAGAGACCGTGCCACAGACATGCAGCCTTCACTTTTCTTCAAAGAGCGCACATTGTTTCTCCCTCTCTCTTTTTAATGAACTTCTACTTCCACTAACACTTTAATTTGTTTTGCAGGAATATTTCACAGGTGCTGACCTTTTCTTCACTTTAAACGTAACACAACATTTTCCTAAAACTACTCCACGAATAGCAGTTAATACCCAATGCAATAAAATTCCACAATGCTATCCACATATAAATAACAGAAAAATACTCACATCATTATAGAGAACCTGCTGGCTGCTGGACTGGCTGCTAGACTCCATGATGCAAGTCAAGGGAAGGAATGTGCTCTTGGTTGTGGGGGAAAAAAAAAATCAACCTTCTTCTGTGCAAAACAAAAGAGTCACAGCCTCATTCCTTCGCTGCAATTTGGGAGGGGAGGGAAGTTTCTTCGACGGAGTGGAATTACTGCAACATTTGTGATAGCCATTAAAAGCCAAGGCAGAAGTCTGCCGCAAACCTGCACTGCTTTCAAAGATGGAACGCCACCAATGGCCCTCTGGTGAAGGAATTACACACAACGTGGTTGAAAGAAAAGCAATATCTCATGGCAAGCACTTATTTGATATTCTTGATCCTGGGGGGCACTACTAGAATGCCCCCCCCCCCCCCACTCTGCTGGTGTCACTTTTGGTCTAACAGTGTGCAATTATAATTTATCAGAGAACCAATGTGCTTGTGTTTGTATATACTTTATACCTTACTAGTAGCATATAATTGTCCAACTAGTATGTCATGGTCATGTTATTTGTGGGCAGAAATGTCATACAGTAGAGGAAAGCAGGAGTGGGGAAAAAAAAAAAACCATCCAATCAGAGACAGTAATTCCACTAGCGTACTGCGATAATTGTACTCGTGTGTTGAATCATCATACTAGTCAGGACAAAGAGTGTAGTAGTACCTTCAGGTGGATATCAATAATATCGAATAACGTAAACCTCTGAAGGATGCTTTTCGGAGCTCTGATGCAGGCCGCGGTTAGGGGTTGATGCATCCATCTGAAAGCGGTGAGACAGAGTCTGCAATGCCTCATTGTGCCTGCCGAGCAACCCTGTACAACGGATGAGTAACAAGGTGATTCCCAAACAGTGTGCCACGGCACATTAAGTTACTATGAGAGATCAGATGTCCTGCAGGAAATTATCCATTCATTAAATGGAGATGAACATTTTTATTTATGGTACTTATTTATGTATCATGATTTTCAGTGACAATCATGATTCCAAAGCAAACCCCAGTGTGCATGTACTTCTGTCCAGCAAATCTTGTGAGACTTTCAAGTGTTTTGTTTCTTTGTTTTGTTTTTCACATCCATCACAGAGGTTACACTGTATATCTTTTTTTCCTTTTAACAAAGTTGTGATTTCAATGCAGCAATGATTTTTTTTTCTAAATGCAGTAAATATTGAACCGGTTTTAAAGGCCTTCAGGGGATGATTGAAAAAGCGATTCAAGCTCTTCAAATAACGCCAGCCTAAAAGTTTATTCATCTCTTGGCGATCTTCGTAATGTCAGCCGCTGATACCCAGTTATTTGTCTCATCCGTACTATGAGTTGTTGAAAATGCCATTGAGACTCAACAAAAGGTGCGATCACACCGTTATTGCTTTTTTGGGCACATTTTGGGTGACATTGACGATATATGATGAAGGTCATGAATGGACAGGTCTTTGCTGACATCATAGATTGTCTTGGCACCTGCTGCTTCCTGTAAATATCCTTCTCTGCTAATAACATTGTGAGAAAACAGCATTCCCACTGAGCCAAAAAAGAAAATGATGCCTCTTTATAATTATATCACATCTGGGTACATTTACTCTTATTTTCCTGTTGCTGCAATGTGGAAGATCTCTTGGTGCAAGACAATCCCCAATTTCCCAAATGGCTGCACTCCTTTCAAGAGTGGAAGACTTCAAATAGTCCTCCGGTGGATAGAAGAGAATCAGAATTAATTGCTACTTCCTCTTGTCTATATATATAGCCTGCACACTCTGACAGACACACACAACACACCGTCTTAGAGGAAAACACACACACACACACACACACACACACACACACACACATGCCCACAAAAACACATTGCTACGTTTTAAGGTTTTAATTATAGATACAAAATCAGACAGGAGCTTATGACACCTCATTCATCCTGAAAGTAAAGGGAGTGTTTAAAAGTCGGATTTATAATAAAACGGTCAACTTCTTCATTTACTTGGATCCCACTTTGACCAAGTTGACAGCATCTCTTCTAGGGGTGTTCACACGACAACTTTTACTCCGGTGTAGCACCAGTGCTGCCCCCCGTAGAGCGTTCACGCATACAAAGTTATACCGGTGTAGCCCCTGAAAACAGCTTAAACTGGAGCAAATTTAACCCTGCTCAGGAGGGGGTTTAAACATTTATTCCGGAATAAATGCTAGTTTGCAAGGCAGATAGATACAGCATTGATTTGCCTGGAGAAGTATAAACCATGGTTTTTCGATATGTCACAAACAAGGGTGGACAAGGAAGTACACGTATTGCACGGCCGCAGAAACTGCCGTGTGAACGCAAGTGGGGCTTCACCGGGGTTAACACGCTTCTCTTTAGTAAGCAGCTTTTTACGTGTGAACGCTCCACAAAATTTACACCGGCGTAAGATATAGCGCAACAAAATATGTCGGTGCAGCACCGATGCAAATGTGTGCCGTGTGAACACCCCTTCTGCAATAGGACATCTGCTCACAATTTGAGATATTTTGCCTTATCATGTCCATATTTGGGAGCAATTTAAATGACTAACATACTTTGTAACGGGGACTGGTGGTTGCATAATAAAGACATACATTAAGTAACTCGATTATCCTTTTTAATTACAAACAGCTACCCTTTGCAATGATGTGTTTATTAAGGTGAATGATTTGTGTCAACTAAAAGTGGTGTTTTACATTAGTGGTGCTTAACATTCTATTTAGAAAATGATGAAGACATACTCGGTGAGTTCTGCCAGAGGTTGACCATCATTCGGAGAAGTGGTCAAGCTGCAAACCATTTAGGAGGCTCTATTTGAGTCTATCTCGAAATTGTCAAGATCTGATTGTGACGGGACCTTCTCAGCTCTTTCCTATTGATATAAATCTTCCCAATTACTGTGACATTTTGCTTTGGTAAATCAAGTCTCTGCTCTTTCAAGATTTGTGTTGTGTCAGCAGCCGTGTTAAGCATCCTGGGACCTCTTTTCCCTTCGGAAGACTAGGCTACTAACATAATAAAACATTCATTAACTCCACAGAAAGTCTTTGTAGTAGTAATTTAATGATGAATTGTAATGCAATTACAGTATACAAATACAACCCTAAGCCAATAAACAAAAACAAAATAAAATCCATGAACTAAACCCCATAAAATAATCTTTCAACACTGTCCACTCTAATGATGAATAAGAATGGGATGCTCTCTGTCACACACACACACACACACACGACCATGTGAGTATAAAACAGTTCTTCGCAAATGGGGGGTGCGGTGCAATACCAAGGGGGGGGGGTATTAGCTCTTGCAGGGGCATGCTTACAACAATTTTATTGACAAGTGATCTTATTCATAGTCGCAGAAGAGAGGTGGGGGCAAAACAAAAAATAAGAGGAGCGCTGGTACAAAATGAAATTAACCACACATGTAATGTGCAACACACAGCTAAAACACACACGATTCGTGCATGAGTCGAAATCTCCACTTGATGCTCCAACTTGTCAAATGTCACTGATGGACCCGAATGCACAACGCCAGGAGAGCCAACGCAAAGTCCTTTGTTCACAGAAAGCCATCGGACACAATTTGAATCCGTGAATCATTTGTTCTTTCTTTCAGTTGGAAACTGAAATCCGAAAAAGGGACTTCTTTGTCTGAAATGTAACAAAAAGTAAACATTTGCCCAGTTTTTATGATTGAAATGTTTTGTTCAGAAACAAAAGGAAACCAGACCACAGGACTGCGTTTGATTCTAATCTTCACCTAGATGAGTTTACACGACCTTGAAGTTAGGTAACAAGCATGAGTTCAGATTTGTTCAGGCACATTACTGTATAACACGGACAACTTTCTGTTATGAGGAACAAGAGGTATATTTCTTCAGGAGTTATACACAAGTGCCCTAACTACTATTTTTCTGTCTGATCAATTGTTTTTAACTCATTCCAGTCCACACAAAACTCCCTGAGTGCACTCGTAGACTTAAGGCAAGCGACTTAAACAACACATTACTTTCATTCTTCTTTCAGCCATTGTGCAATGACACGTGAGGAACTGTGTATGCAGTAGTGCTCAAATGGGGAACGAGTCCCCAAAAAGTCAGTAGAGTCTTGTGCAAATAGACCAAGCAGATGGAAAATGTTCATAAACTGGTTCAGTGTTTGACTGCAGCAAAAGCACATCCTCTGCTCAGTCATCTTGCATGAATCTTATGACAACAATGGGTTATATGTCAATATAATATGTAAGTTCGACTAAAAAAAACAAAAAAAAATTAAACAAATAATTGGCAACAAAATAATCCGTCACTATTACGATTTTAGATTGCCAATTGGAAATAATAAGAACAAAGATAAACACATTCAGCTGAGTGTCCTGTCAAGCCAACAGCGGAGATACAAAAACAGGAAGTAGAAATATACATAAAACAGGAACTCTGGTCGACTCCAAATTGTCCACTTTGGCTCTATACTCATCAAGATAGCTTTGATCGGATTTTTTGCCTACAGCATTTGCTAAAAACTGTCATGAGGCCCACTGAGATGCTTTTTTTTTTTTTTTTTTTTTTAAACAAAAAGACAACAGAAGTTCTGCTCAAAGTAGTGACGGTAGTTGTTCAAGCAGATGCTGATTCCTCAAACAAAGGTATGTATTTTTCTCTCTTGCTGTGACCATCTGGAAAAAAACAAGTTCCTTTTCAGGCAGCTTCCCTGTCTGTCACTCAGAAAGAAAGAAAGAAAGAGGCCCACATATCCACACTCATTTTGAGTCCTTTACGACACAAGGGGAAACGGACACGACTCGGACAGAAAAATGACAAGATGATTTGCATGAACAAAAGGTACGTATGAATTGAGAAAACAGACACAAACCCGAGCAGGCCTGAGAATGTTTTATGTGTTTCCCACCTGCGCCCTACCTCCTCTGGGTCCATTCAGGTCAAATATGACAAGTAATCCTGTGTGATTTAATCATCCGCTTCCTGCCTCAACACCACTACACCTCCTCAGGCTTTCATTACAGAGGAAGCAGAGGTGGAGTGGAACGGGCACGACCCGAAAAGCCAGTCACCTTTACCATCTTGGTCTAGACAAAGATTTGAAACTCTCCAACTGTCATCGCTCAGGATTTTCCCCTATGCTCCGTTGAAGGCGGGGAAGGAAGCGCTTTGTGCAGGAAGTTTACACTGTGCTCTTTTTCCCACTTGACGTTTGACTCTTCACTGAAGTTGTGACACCCTGTGATGAAATACCACTTCAGAAGTACAAAGCACTCACTCAGGTTCCACAGGTAATACTCAAACTTGTCAAGAGATGCTTCGTGATGGTTCTTACGGTTGAAAAGATAATTTCAGTGCGTAAGCTGAACACTTGCCACATTTTTCTTACGTTCACCATGTTGTGATACACTGGAATCGGTACAGTTTGTGGTCACTGTAATCATCATAGGGCCCGGATGACACCGGTATAATTGCATGCATCCCACACTATTAGTTCTCACGTAAGTATAATAAGCAATGGAATCACGATTGCTAGTCACACACTCTTTTTCAGATCTTCTTCTTTTGACATTCTTCATCATTTGACCCACCACATTGGGTAAGTCTCGCTATTAAAAAAAAAAAAGTCCTACTTTGAATCCTCATGTTAACTTTCAAAGTTTACATGACATTTTTTATCTTTTACCAAATATCTTTTAATGATTAGGTTCATACGTTTAAAACCTCAGAAAGTGTGATAATAATTATGACTGAAAAAAGTGCATGTATAACATGCTTTATTTCAAGAGCACATAAAATAAAATAAAAAGAACCACCAGCCCATTGGGATATCTAGAATACCTGTTACACCCATATGCATATCACAAAAAACAAAATTGTCATCGATTGATGTAAAATTGAAAATACTTCGAGCTGTCTTAGCCAGAAAAAGAGTTTTAAGGACCACTAGTCTGTGTTGCGAGTTAGCAATTTGTTTGCTGGAGTGTGGCTGATTTGCAGCGTGTTGGCCATCACGTAGATGCTGTTTGAAGCCAAGTCTTAAAAGAAAACAGTCTTATTACATGAAGGTCTGATGTAGAGGGAAAAAAAACAAAAACAAAAAAAAACCTGGAAATCATCCCGGCTCTCCACTTGTGAAGCAGCCTTTCATTGTGGGCTGACTTTGCTAATATGGTTTAGTCAAGTGTCTAACAATTTGTAGCCCCCCAGGACAAATGAACTGATAATGGCAGTGACGGAACAAAAGACTCGGCCGCATTTTTAATATACTCCAGCATCGATTCCTACCTTTCATCACTGATGTTCAAGGCAAAGACCAGAGATGTGATGGAGAAGAATCACATCGATCCAATCAATATCAGAGGAATTTCTTCTCTGACACATCCAGAAAGTCGATGAATAGAAATGTGGATCATGCCGCTCCGCATCATGCCGCACCCGACGCTTAAACAGCCATTTCCTCACGGCTCACCTTGCCACTTGCCGGGGAGTTTTCTCAATTTCGTGCTTGGCGAGACGGATGTATTTACTTATATAATTGTATTCCCCATCCAATTTACAATGCGATTAAAAATTAATACAATTTGGGATTTGAAGAGGGGCATTCCTGTGAAAATGATCTCAACTGGAAGGGCAGAAAATTGTTCTTCCTGCTTTGCAGCATTTTTAATATCACGAAACTAGTACAAAAGCAATGAAAAAGAACAGATTTTCCTCCTCAAGTCTACCTGCTAATCGTATTTCCACAAATATGTTTCTCCAGGTAGGAGATGAAAATATTTCCCTGTGATATTATTTTCTCGGTTTCGTTAAACCCACTTTAGGCTCGTTTCGTCAAAGTGGAGTTCTCTCCTGAATGAGCACTGAGTTTCAAGTCCCCGACCTCCCATCACTGAGTGCAACGGGGTCTACAATGGAGCCAAACGTTCGTCACAGCCAGATTGTAATTACCTCTGCACCTGGCAGAAGCAAACCGATTGACTCTTCAAGATGAACGACAACATGTAAAGGCCAGTCATTAGCCACAGGCTTCGCCGGGCGGATTGGTGCAAAGAGAGGAAGAATATTTCATTTCGGGCTAAACTCATGACTCACTTGTAACGTTTCTTTTTTCTGTGGGATTTTTTTTTTTTTTTTTTATGGACACTCGCAACTTGGCACATCGCTGGTCATGAAAGACTTTCTCACTAAGAGCTGAGTACATCAACCTGTCTGCGTTGTGAACAGTTGTTGCATCATCACTAACTTCACATCAGTGTGTACAGTGTTGCTCTCATCTTCTGATTCAAAGGAGTCTTATTTTCTGACTTCATATTTTTTCCACAAACACTAACATTATATCATTGTGCTTACAGAATTCTTTTTAACCCTTTCAGGCACAGCGGTAACTACAGTGGACAGCCTATCGTGTGACCAGGTTACAGTGTGCAGGGAAGCATTAAGAAGTACTGCTTGCTCCTTTATTAAGTAAATCAATCTTAAGAAATCACAGGCCAGAATAAAAGAGTCGGTTTTGTACTGGTGAGAGACCTGTAGTCAAAAAATAAAGTACACAGAATGATTTGTGGGGAGAGGTTCTGCATGTGAGTAATTCAGAATGACCCACCTGTAGTGTTGGAAATAAAGGCATAATCAATCTAAATTGTGGCTCCCCCCTCCCCCCCTTCTCCTCATTGCACTGCAAAACAGTTTTATTATAAGGCAGTAAATAATAATACATTAAAGGCTGCGAAGAGAGGCAATTATTCATCCATTGAAAGGATCAATAATCATAGATTGCGGTATGCAAATTCAACTGTAGCCGTTTGGCCAAAAACTGTCATGCGAAGCATAATCATTTGGTTTTTTTTTCTTTCTTTCAAAGGCATATCGTTTCTGATGTCATGCTTGTTTAGCAGTTTAATTACAGTGATAGCAGTGTCAGAGAGCAGTTGCACTCGAGTTTAGTAGGATGACAGGAACCAAAATACAAACAACATTGAGAAGGGATCACAAACAATTGATAATCAAATCTAAAACGTGGCATGCTGGTCTAATTATGCCACACTAATATTGGTACAATTAGTGCGAAGCATAATTATTGACAGTGATATGTCATGGCATATTAAGGAATTCTAAGACACTCAAAAATGTATTAAACAATTGAACAATGACTGCAAATTGAATTGAAATGTAGCGCGCTCCGGTTTTACTCAACTGCTTCAAATTAAATCATTTAATATGCCCATCCTTTGTGGGCATATATACGTGCACACATTGAGTGGAGTGCTTTTAGCTCATTCCACTGCGTTTTGCCTGTTTGAATTCAAGAAAATGTACCGGTAATTATTCAAATTCGAGACGAGTGATATCTGGACAAATGGATCCGTTTGAAGCCCAAACCAGTTGGACACAGATGGCAGCACGTGTGAAACTGACTGACTAGAACACTGGAATGAATAATTAAATGACGTGCGAAATCGGGCCATGCTGAACCATCACCTGTACACCTGTTGGCTTGGAACACCAGGCAGCAAACTGTCACCATCCATTGCAGGCAGCGCAGGAATAAGTGGATGATGACATTTTTATCCAGAGTATCAAGCTGATTACACAGACAATGGAGCTGCTAACTACTGCCAGTCTGTTATCATTCAGTTTAAACAAAACACTCCGTGAGAGCGTGGATTCCAGCATGCTTCAATTGGATTAGGATGTGTCGTTTCCCTTAATCCCTGGCACAGGGCGGCTCTCCAGCGATGGTGAAGGTGAACAATTGTCAGCTAAACGGTGCCGTTAATCGCGTGGATACACAAGTTTAAACATTTTGAGAGAGCAGAGTATATATTGCATAAATACTGCAGGAATTTTTGGACGATGGAATAAATGGGTGAGTCGAAAAGAGGGAAGTGGCTTCTTAGCAACTTGGACTTGAAATTCACTGCAGACTTGCAAAACTGAAGGGCCAAAACACAATTGCTTTTATGGACGGTAAAAATGAAGAAATACACATTTTATTAAATTTGTTGAATTCTCATATTAAGCAGGCTTGGCAGCTCAAGGCCTGCATTTGTTTGAGTTTAAAAGCAGACTGGCGAATTGACTGAAACAGAACATCCTGCTGGGGTATTTTTTATTTTTTTTTATTTGACAGGCAGTTTTGCCTTGAACGGGTATTGAATCAGGCAATATGATGTCATGGAGGGAAAGCAGAGCAGTAAACAAAAAGTCACAGAGATGGATTAAGAATGTTGGCTCCGTTGATGAAGCTGCACGGAGCTGAAGGTTAAAACAGGAACAAACAACTGTGCAAAGAAAATACTTGGGACTTTTAATCTGATCTATTGAGGAGTCGTTCTGGAGGCTTGGAAAAGGGCTTCAAAGTGATCGAGCAGTCCTGCCATTGACTTGTGGAACGCCAGCCATAAATAGAGGAAAAATAATATATGCAACAGTTAAATGTAGAAAATTAGAGCATATATATATATAAAAGAGCATATTATTTACACGTTTGGTAGAACATATAGCACCATGCTGGGCATTCCGGCGGACCAAGGGTGTTTTCTTTTACAAGTCCCTGGTGCGCCTGACAATTTGGTGGCAGGAACTAGACCAAAACTTTAAACCATCTGAAAGCAAGTCTAACTTGTGGCACAGGTATTGTAGTACACATTTTGGTGGATTTGATCAAGATGCAGGCAGACAGTTTCTGAGCTCTGCGGATGTGTATGTTAGACATCATTGTATTTCAATGATGAATATGATAACAGTGTTCATATGTTATGGGGGGCGGGGGGGGGGGCACATGGATGCACATGGATGCACAATCAGGGTCTCCAAGAGTCCACTTCGGAGTCGCTAACTTGACATCACCTGCAATCGAAGATGTTCTTGCAGTTACTTATAAACATACTTTACAGGTTCCAATCTTCACTGCGCCCCTCCTAGACTGAATTTAAAGGGCATGAGTGCCTTCGGTTCACTCCCACAATGTCCTAAATGCTAAACGTTATACGCTTATTCGAAAATACCAACGGAAGGAAATCTCCACCCCTGCGCATGGCTATACTTCAGCTGGGCACAAAAATAGGGCCCAATCTGTACAGTGTATGAAACATTTGTTGATATGCATCATATGAATGTAAAATAGTTCTATTTTATTCAAGCGTCTTTCGGATCACAGAAGCCAAAAACAACAACACATTGGAACTTGATATTTATGAAACTCAAACGTGTTAATCATATACACAGTCACATTCTCTAGTCACATTTAAGGTTTGTTTTTTTTTTTTTTTTTCCAAAATCTCAGTTTGTTGAGCCGTGGCACAAATACCGGCAGATGCTGATTTTGGTATCGGTGCAAGGCTTGCTGTGCATGTTTGCCAATTTGGAAGGCAGTTTTCAGAACTTTTCTTCATACTTCTATGACTTTCATAATGTTGAAAGGTAAGTGTCACCAACATTGCAGGTAAAGCTAAAAGTAACATTTTAATGTATAGAAGTACTGCCTCTCTGGTTTCACTGGTAGCCTCCTAATAAAACACAAACAAAAAAGGCCAAATAAAACGTAAATCATGCTTGTGAGTGCATAAGTGCTGAAACTCATTTTCAATCACTTTAGAATCTTATTAATCACCAAAACATACAATTACAAATTGTACCATGCACTTTTTTTGTTCTCTTTCAGCAACAGATTGCTCTCTGCAAAGTCAGCCAAAGCGTCAGCTTTAATATGCAACAAAAGCCATAATCATTAGCGACTTAAGTCTTTCACGGAGCCGCACAAAAGTGATTTTAATAGCCTGGATTTAAATTACGTTCTCTCGCCAATTGAAGTGTTACCTTTATTCGGTGTTACCGCGTGAATATTTGATCATGTATAAAGATACTGTCGCAAGAAAGACAGACAGTATAAATGCCTTTGATGAAGAGGAGAATAATAAATTTGAGGATAGCTTCCATTGGAAAAAACGTCAAGACAATTGGTGAATTTGTGAATAGTGAACACCAAAAGGGATGGGAGAGGCAGGGGGTCAGATTACTTTGGTACTAGATCCTACATTCACTTGATATCTTTTTTGCAAGATTGCAAAGGTCAACATGTACTCTTCTATTAAAGTAATGGCAATTCAGTAAATATTGGTAAGCAAGTTCATGACAACAATAACATTTACAACTTGCCAATTTCATTCATACTTTACATACCACCATAAAGTGGAGGTCTCCAATTAAAGAGATCATAAAAAGTCTTTTTAGTTCTTAATTCATTCATTCATTAATGACAACAGCCAGAAAAAACATGAACGTAAAAAAAGGGTTCTTATTTAGCCTGAGTCAGGGGGTTCATTGTTAGTTTCTCCCTTTTGTTCCTCAGTTGGTCACTTTCCAGAGCACCGATTGTCACACTGATGAAGGCCTTATGGCTTGAAGCGGCGGCACATCACAACCAGGAAACCAATTCCGAAACATCATCACTAATATTTGCTACCTTTGGAACTAAACTGAACTAGACCCATTGCATGGAATGGAACAAAACCATTTATTTTATGACTACACTTTATCAGTATATCACCTAATACATAATTTTGGATATTAATTTAGTATTTTAAAGTTTTTCTACACTTAAAAAATATATTTGCTGAGTATTTAATTATATATCCTCTTATATCTTATATCCTATATGGCAGGGGTGTCAAACTCATTTTTATCGCGGGCCACATTGTAGTTACGGTTGCCTTGGAGGGCCATGATGAATTTTGGGAAACCATATAAATGTTTAATCACCTCCACATATTACATGCACACCACACAACAAATTGATGAATAACTAGTTTTAAAATCAGAACTCAAGAATAATGGCTGTTATTGTGGATTACATGTGACAAATTGAAATTTTGGGTCAGACTTTAGCAAGCATCATGGAACTTGACATGCTTGATTTGCTTTTGCGGGCCACATAAAATGACGTGGCGGGCCAGATCTGGCCCCCGGGCCTTGACTTAGACACGTGCTATATGGTATAGAGGAGCTGTATTATGGCAACAACAGTTATTCTATGATAGACTGCTTCCTTATCCCTGCTGCAATTCCTCGAACACAGGGCACCAGGTAGCCTCCAAGGAGGACATGTGTAGCCTGTCCGCCTGCTCTGAAACAAATAGCTCACCAGTGACGAGACATGGTGAGTTTGAGGAACCTTGTTGAGTTCATCATTTGAAAATGTGAACACTGGCAAAGAATTATAAAAATAAAGTCTGAACTGGTGATATTGATGTTTCCAAATGACTGTGAATTCATAAATATGATCAGTGTGTTCTCAAAAATGAATATCATTCATTTTTATTAATAACAGACAAACATATGACTAAAGGTAATCTGAGCAAATGTGTTATTTCAGAAGTTTGTATCTGATTGGTAGTCCTTCGCTTTAAACAATATCGAAGAAGTAGCTCTTCCTTTCAAAAAGGGTGCTGCTCCCCAATTCTCATTCTCACAAGCTCTTTCTGCCTCATAAAAACCTAACCTCTGGCTCAACCTAACTGGTCGAGCCAGACGGCCAACACACACTGACTCTCGTCGGGTTTTATATGAGATTTCTTCCTGAGGGGAGTTTTTCCTTGCCTCCACCACCCTGCCCATTTTTACAAATTATCCCTAGGTGTGAATATATATATATATATATATATATATGTAGTAACAAAACAATATTTTATGTTTAATATGGAAGTCTTATATTGTGTCTTAATGGGAAAATTGGAAGATTTACTTTTTCACGGCAACATATCAACATTGTAGCAAAAATAATGCTGCTTATGTGGTAATTATTTTGTTATTTAGATGTGAATAATTATTATTCCACAATAGGGATTTTTGTGGGTTTTTTTGGGGGAAAATCTGAATGCAACATCTGAATGCTGATTCCTGCTAGTAGTGTATGTAATTATTAATTATATATATATATATATATATATATATATCAGTGGCGGACCCTGAGGGCCAGCAAGGCCTTCTCTGCTGGCCTAAACATTCTCAGAAAAGTAAATTTCTGGCTTCAAAACAAATGACGTTATAGTGTCAGGATTGAGGATAAAGCCAACTAACTACAAACAGGCAGTAAAAGGAAGAGGGGATGAGAGCGAAATTGAGCATGTTGGCACAACAGAAACCAGGTAATCACATTCTGACAAAGCAAAAACAGTTTCATTGATAAATAAAACATAGAAGCCTGTCAAATACTGACAATCAAAAACCAAAGGGACAAAATCGTTTTTCTTGCCATAATCATTCGTTTTCCCGACAGAAAACAGAAAAATCTCAGAAACACAAATTGCCAATCAAACATGACAGAAAATGGGCAAATCCAAGCCACATTGTTGGTCAACTAACTGAAGGGCTTTTCTTAACCGAAATTGTGCTCCTGAAAATGCCAAAGGGCAATGGATCAGACGGACCGACCAACTTGACAGGATCAATCCATACATACATGATGGTTCAAGAAAACAGACATCATTCACAATCACACCAAGGTACACGTTTGAGAATGTGGGTGGAAACCGGAGTAACCCCACGCAGGCACGGGGCGAATATGCTCACTCCACACAGGATTTATATTCATGCTCACTACATACTACTGTATCTGTATTTTTATTTATTTAGTTATTTTGCAGATATTTTTCCCCCCCTCCAGTCCACACGTCCACAGCTCAGCTCAGCCCTTGCTTTCCCCTCCCTCTCGTTCCTTGTCTGACTCACCTGTCTGCTCCACCATAATTCCAGTCCCCGCCGTCACAGTAAGTGCATGGATCAGTGAGACAGTGGCTGTCACACGTAATTGAAAAGAGAGTTACACCTCCGTGCTGTGGGTGTGTGTTTGAAAGTACCATGAAACAAATCTTCTAACACGGCACCTTCCGTGCTGCATTCTCCACTTATAATTTCTTTCTTCATTCCTCCGTACTCCATCTGTCATGTCTACCCCATCTCAACCTAAACAGATTTTTATTTCATAGTTAAAACTCTGGCTTGTCTTACTCTTATGATGTATTATTCCTGTTTCTATACTGCAATCTGACATCCTCACTTTGCACTATTACAAAACTGCTCACACACTTTAACCCTTTCAGGGACAGCGGTTATTACAGTGGACAGCTTATCATGTTATCAGGCTGCAGCGTGCATGAAAGGTTTGAACTCTTACTTTTAACACAATGCATGACAATTGCTCTTAAGTTTTCGTAACACTCTTTATAACCTTATTCTCATCAATGTCCTTGTTTATTTGATGCATCTACTCCCCCCTCCCACCCACCCCATCCTTTTTATAGTGGCTG